>NC_034194.2:43741401-43758901 GCF_002021735.2 Oncorhynchus kisutch
TTAACAGTCAGACACTTTGGGGTATTTGCACATATGTAGTTAAATTTTTCTCATTTTCTGTGACTTTTATCTACACCAGAATGGACAAACCTCACACTACGCTATCATCTAAGGCCTGGATTCAATCTGATCACGTCTTATTGTAAATGTTTTAAAGGCAATGTTCCTGCTTTCACGGACAACGCAGTCACGGATAAATGCTGTCACGGACCACGCAGTCACGGATAAATGCTGTCACGGACCACGCAGTCACGGGTAAATGCTGTCACATACAACGCAGTGAAGGACCACGCATTCACGGGTAAATGCTGTCACGTACAACGCAGTGAAGGACAACGCAGACACAGATAAATGCTGTCACAGACAATGCAGTCACAGATAAATGCTGTCACGGACAATGCAGTCACAGATAAATGCTGTCACGGACTACGCAGTGAAGGACAACGCAGACACAGATAAATGCTGTTACGGACTACGCAGTGAAGGACAACGCAGACACAGATAAATGCTGTCACGGACAACGCAGTCACGGATAAATGCTGTCACGGACTACGCAGTGAAGGACAACGCAGACACAGATAAATGCTGTCACGGACAACTCAGTCACGGATAAATGCTGTCACGGACAACGCAGTCACAGATAAATGCTGTCACGGACTACGCAGTGAAGGACAATGCAGACACAGATAAATGCTGTCACGGACTACGCAGTGAAGGACAACGCAGACACAGATAAATGCTGTCACGGACAACGCAGTCACGGATAAATGCTGTCACGGACTACGCAGTGAAGGACAACGCAGACACAGATAAATGCTGCCACCGACTACGCAGTGAAGGACAACGCAGACACAGATAAATGCTGTCACGGATAAATGCTGTCACAGATAAATGCTGTCACAGTTAAATGCTGTCACAGACAACTCACTCATGGTAAATGCTGCATATGTCGGCCTTAACCGAAAATGTTCTTAAATGGCATATTGTTGACAAAGTGCAATTGGAATGAATCCCAGCTATTTTTATCAACTGAGATATCACCTGTCCACCACTATACATGTTACTGTCCACCACTAGATTATACATGTTACTGTCCACCCACTAGACTATACATGTTACTGTCCACCACTATACATGTTACTGTCCACCACTAGACTATACATGTTACTGCCCACCACTATACATGTTACTGTCCACCACTAGACTATACATGTTACTGTCCAACACTATACATGTTACTGTCCACCACTAGACTATACATGTTACTGTCCACCACTATACATGTTACTGTCCACCACTATACATGTTACTGTCCACCACTATACATGTTACTGTCCCCCACTAGATTATACATGTTACTGTCCACCACTAGACTATACATGTTACTGTCCACCACTAGACTATACATGTTACTGTCCACCACTAGACTATACATGTTACTGTCCACCACTAGACTATACATGTTACTGTCCACCACTAGACTAT
The DNA here is from genome assembly GCF_002021735.2 of Oncorhynchus kisutch. Classification (NCBI taxonomy): domain Eukaryota; kingdom Metazoa; phylum Chordata; class Actinopteri; order Salmoniformes; family Salmonidae; genus Oncorhynchus; species Oncorhynchus kisutch. Next base: position 43,742,887 of record NC_034194.2, read on the forward strand.
ACATGTTACTGTCCACCACTATACATGTTACTGTCCACCACTAGACTATACATGATACTGTCCACCACTAGACATGTTACTGTCCACCACTATACATGTTACTGTCCACCACTATACATGTTACTGTCCACCACTAGATTATACATGTTACTGTCCACCACTAGATTATACATGTTACTGTCCACCACTAGATTATACATGTTACTGTCCACCACTAGACTAGACATGTTACTGTCCACCACTAGACTATACATGTTACTGCCCACCACTATACATGTTACTGTCCAACACTATACATGTTACTGTCCACCACTAGACTATACATGTTACTGTCCACCACTATACATGTTACTGTCCACCACTATACATGTTACTGCCCACCACTATACATGATACTGTCCACCACTAGATTATACATGTTACTGTCCACCACTAGACTATACATGTTACTGTCCACCACTAGACTATACATGTTACTGTCCACCACTAGACTATACATGTTACTGTCCACCACTAGACTATACATGTTACTGTCCACCACTAGACTATACATGTTACTGTCCACCACTATACATGTTACTGTCCACCACTAGACTATACATGATACTGTCCACCACTAGACATGTTACTGTCCACCACTAGACTATACATGTTACTGTCCACCACTAGACTATACATGTTACTGTCCACCAATAGATTATACATGTTACTGTCCACCACTAGACATGTTACTGTCCACCACTAGATTATACATGTTACTGTCCACCACTATACATGTTACTGTCCACCTATATACTATACATGTTACTGCCCACCACTAGACTATACATGTTACTGTCCACCACTAGACTATACATGTTACTGTCCACCACTATATATGTTACTGTCCACCACTATACATTTTACTGTCCACCACTATACATGTTACTGTCCACCACTAGACTATACATGTTACTGTCCACCACTAGACTATACATGTTACTGTCCACCACTAGATTATACATGTTACTGTCCACCACTAGACATGTTACTGTCCACCACTAGATTATACATGTTACTGTCCACCACTATACATGTTACTGTCCACCACTAGACTATACATGTTACTGTCCACCACTAGATTATACATGTTACTGCCCACCACTAGACTATACATGTTACTGCCCACCACTATACATGTTACTGTCCACCACTAGACTATACATGTTACTGTCCAACACTATACATGTTACTGTCCACCACTAGACTATACATGTTACTGTCCACCACTATACATGTTACTGTCCACCACTATACATGTTACTGTCCACCACTATACATGTTACTGTCCACCACTATACATGTTACTGCCCACCACTATACATGATACTGTCCACCACTAGATTATACATGTTACTGTCCACCACTAGACTATACATGTTACTGTCCACCACTAGACTATACATGTTACTGTCCACCACGAGACTATACATGTTACTGTCCACCACTAGACTATACATGTTACTGTCCACCACTATACATGTTACTGTCCACCACTAGACTATACATGATACTGTCCACCACTAGACATGTTACTGTCCACCACTATACATGTTACTGTCCACCACTAGATTATACATGTTACTGTCCACCACTAGATTATACATGTTACTGTCCACCACTAGACTAGACATGTTACTGTCCACCACTAGACTATACATGTTACTCTGCCCACCACTATACATGTTACTGTCCAACACTATACATGTTACTGTCCACCACTAGACTATACATGTTACTGTCCACCACTATACATGTTACTGTCCACCACTATACATGTTACTACTGCCCACCACTATACATGATACTGTCCACCACTAGATTATACATGTTACTGTCCACCACTAGACTATACATGTTACTGTCCACCACTAGACTATACATGTTACTGTCCACCACTAGACTATACATGTTACTGTCCACCACTAGACTATACATGTTACTGTCCACCACTAGACTATACATGTTACTGTCTACCACTAGACTATACATGTTACTGTCCACCACTATACATGTTACTGTCCACCACTAGACTATACATGTTACTGTCCACCACTAGACATGTTACTGTCCACCACAAGATTATACATAATACTGTCCACCACTAGATTATACATGTTACTGTCCACCACTATACATGTTACTGTCCACCACTAGACATGTTACTGTCCACCACTAGACTATACATGTTACTGTCCACCACTATACATGTTACTGTCCACCACTATACATGTTACTGTCCACCACTAGACTATACATGTTACTGTCCACCACTAGACATGTTACTGTCCACCACTAGACTATACATGTTACTGTCCACCACTATACATGTTACTGTCCACCACTAGACTATACATGTTACTGTCCACCACTAGACATGTTACTGTCCACCACTATACATGTTACTGTCCACCACTAGACTATACATGTTACTGTCCACCACTAGACTATACATGTTACTGTCCACCACTAGACTATACATGTTACTGTCCACCACTAGATTATACATAATACTGTCCACCACTAGATTATACATGTTACTGTCCACCACTATACATGTTACTGTCCACCACTAGACTATACATGTTACTGCCCACCACTAGACTATACATGTTACTGTCCACCACTATATATGTTACTCTCCACCACTATACATTTTACTGTCCACCACTATACATGTTACTGTCCACCACTAGACTATACATGTTACTGTCCACCACTAGACTATACATGTTACTGTCCACCACTAGACTATACATGTTACTGTCCACCAATAGATTATACATGTTACTGTCCACCACTAGACATGTTACTGTCCACCACTAGATTATACATGTTACTGTCCACCACTATACATGTTACTGTCCACCTATATACTATACATGTTACTGCCCACCACTAGACTATACATGTTACTGTCCACCACTAGACTATACATGTTACTGTCCACCACTATATATGTTACTGTCCACCACTATACATTTTACTGTCCACCACTATACATGTTACTGTCCACCACTAGACTATACATGTTACTGTCCACCACTAGACTATACATGTTACTGTCCACCACTAGATTATACATGTTACTGTCCACCACTAGACATGTTACTGTCCACCACTAGATTATACATGTTACTGTCCACCACTATACATGTTACTGTCCACCACTAGACTATACATGTTACTGTCCACCACTAGATTATACATGTTACTGCCCACCACTAGACTATACATGTTACTGCCCACCACTATACATGTTACTGTCCACCACTAGACTATACATGTTACTGTCCAACACTATACATGTTACTGTCCACCACTAGACTATACATGTTACTGTCCACCACTATACATGTTACTGTCCACCACTATACATGTTACTGTCCACCACTATACATGTTACTGCCCACCACTATACATGATACTGTCCACCACTAGATTATACATGTTACTGTCCACCACTAGACTATACATGTTACTGTCCACCACTAGACTATACATGTTACTGTCCACCACTAGACTATACATGTTACTGTCCACCACTAGACTATACATGTTACTGTCCACCACTATACATGTTACTGTCCACCACTAGACTATACATGATACTGTCCACCACTAGACATGTTACTGTCCACCACTATACATGTTACTGTCCACCACTAGATTATACATGTTACTGTCCACCACTAGATTATACATGTTACTGTCCACCACTAGATTATACATGTTACTGTCCACCACTAGACTAGACATGTTACTGTCCACCACTAGACTATACATGTTACTGCCCAACCACTATACATGTTACTGTCCAACACTATACATGTTACTGTCCACCACTAGACTATACATGTTACTGTCCACCACTATACATGTTACTGTCCACCACTATACATGTTACTGCCCACCACTATACATGATACTGTCCACCACTAGATTATACATGTTACTGTCCACCACTAGACTATACATGTTACTGTCCACCACTAGACTATACATGTTACTGTCCACCACTAGACTATACATGTTACTGTCCACCACTAGACTATACATGTTACTGTCCACCACTAGACTATACATGTTACTGTCCACCACTAGACTATACATGTTACTGTCCACCACTATACATGTTACTGTCCACCACTAGACTATACATGTTACTGTCCACCACTAGACATGTTACTGTCCACCACAAGATTATACATAATACTGTCCACCACTAGATTATACATGTTACTGTCCACCACTATACATGTTACTGTCCACCACTAGACATGTTACTGTCCACCACTAGACTATACATGTTACTGTCCACCACTATACATGTTACTGTCCACCACTATACATGTTACTGTCCACCACTAGACTATACATGTTACTGTCCACCACTAGACATGTTACTGTCCACCACTAGACTATACATGTTACTGTCCACCACTATACATGTTACTGTCCACCACTAGACTATACATGTTACTGTCCACCACTAGACATGTTACTGTCCACCACTATACATGTTACTGTCCACCACTAGACTATACATGTTACTGTCCACCACTAGATTATACATAATACTGTCCACCACTAGATTATACATGTTACTGTCCACCACTATACATGTTACTGTCCACCACTAGACTATACATGTTACTGCCCACCACTAGACTATACATGTTACTGTCCACCACTAGATTATACATGTTACTGTCCACCACTAGACTAGACATGTTACTGTCCACCACTAGACTATACATGTTACTGCCCACCACTATACATGTTACTGTCCAACACTATACATGTTACTGTCCACCACTAGACTATACATGTTACTGTCCACCACTATACATGTTACTGTCCACCACTATACATGTTACTGCCCACCACTATACATGATACTGTCCACCACTAGATTATACATGTTACTGTCCACCACTAGACTATACATGTTACTGTCCACCACTAGACTATACATGTTACTGTCCACCACTAGACTATACATGTTACTGTCCACCACTAGACTATACATGTTACTGTCCACCACTAGACTATACATGTTACTGTCCACCACTAGACTATACATGTTACTGTCCACCACTATACATGTTACTGTCCACCACTAGACTATACATGTTACTGTCCACCACTAGACATGTTACTGTCCACCACAAGATTATACATAATACTGTCCACCACTAGATTATACATGTTACTGTCCACCACTATACATGTTACTGTCCACCACTAGACATGTTACTGTCCACCACTAGACTATACATGTTACTGTCCACCACTATACATGTTACTGTCCACCACTATACATGTTACTGTCCACCACTAGACTATACATGTTACTGTCCACCACTAGACATGTTACTGTCCACCACTAGACTATACATGTTACTGTCCACCACTATACATGTTACTGTCCACCACTAGACTATACATGTTACTGTCCACCACTAGACATGTTACTGTCCACCACTATACATGTTACTGTCCACCACTAGACTATACATGTTACTGTCCACCACTAGATTATACATAATACTGTCCACCACTAGATTATACATGTTACTGTCCACCACTATACATGTTACTGTCCACCACTAGACTATACATGTTACTGCCCACCACTAGACTATACATGTTACTGTCCACCACTATATATGTTACTCTCCACCACTATACATTTTACTGTCCACCACTATACATGTTACTGTCCACCACTAGACTATACATGTTACTGTCCACCACTATACATGTTACTGCCCCCCCACTATACATGATACTGTCCACCACTAGACATGTTACTGTCCACCACTAGACATGTTACTGTCCACCACTAGACTATACATGTTACTGTCCACCACTATACATGTTACTGTCCACCACTATACATGTTACTGTCCACCACTATACATGTTACTGTCCACCACTATACATGTATACATGTTACTGTCCACCACTATACATGTTACTGTCCACCACTAGACTATACATGTTACTGTCCACCACTATACATGTTACTGTCCACCACTAGACTATACATGTTACTGTCCACCACTATACTATACATGTTACAGTCCACCACTATACATGTTACTGTCCACCACTAGACTATACATGTTACTGTCCACCACTAGATATGTTACTGTCCACCACTATACATGTTACTGTCCACCACTATACATGTTACTGTCCACCACTAGACATGTTACTGCCCACCACTAGACTATACATGATACTGTCCACCACTAGACATGTTACTGTCCACCACTAGACATGTTACTGCCCACCACTAGACTATACATGTTACTGTCCACCACTATACATGTTACTGTCCACCACTATACATGTTACTGTCCACCACTATACATGTTACTGTCCACCACTATACATGTTGCTGTCCACCACTATACATGTTACTGTCCACCACTATACATGATACTGTCCACCACTAGACATGTTACTGTCCACCACTATACATGTTACTGTCCACCACTATACATGTTACTGTCCACCACTATACATGTTACTGTCCACCACTATACATGTTACTGTCCACCACTATACATGTTACTGTCCACCACTAGACTATACATGTTACTGTCCACCACTAGACTATCAAATCAAATCAAATCAAATTTATTTGTCACATACACATGGTTAGCAGATGTTAATGCGAGTGTAGCGAAATGCTTGTGCTTCTAGTTCCAACAATGCAGTAATAACGAACAAGTAATCTAACTAACAATTCCAAAAAAACCTACTGTCTTTTACACAGTGTAAGGGGATAAAGAATATGTACATAAGGATATATGAATGAGTGATGGTACAGAGCAGCATAGGCAAGATACAGTAGATGATATCGAGTACAGTATATACATATGAGATGAGTATGTAAACCAAGTGGCATAGTTAAAGTGGCTAGTGATACATGTATTACATAAGGATGCAGTCGATGATATAGAGTACAGTATCTACGTATGCATATGAGATGAATAATGTAGGGTAAGTAACATTATATAAGGTAGCATTGTTTAAAGTGGCTAGTGATATATTTACATCATTTCCCATCAATTCCCATGATTAAAGTGGCTGGAGTAGAGTCAGTGGCATTGACAGTGTGTTGGCAGTAGCCACTCAATGTTAGTGGTGGCTGTTTAACAGTCTGATGGCCTTGAGATAGAAGCTGTTTTTCAGTCTCTCGGTCCCAGCTTTGATGCACCTGTACTGACCTCGCCTTCTGGATGACAGCGGGGTGAACAGGCAGTGGCTCGGGTGGTTGATGTCCTTGATGATCTTTATGGCCTTCCTGTAGCATCGGGTGGTGTAGGTGTCCTGGAGGGCAGGTAGTTTGCCCCCGGTGATGCGTTGTGCAGACCTCACTACCCTCTGGAGAGCCTTACGGTTGAGGGCGGTGCAGTTGCCATACCAGGCGGTGATACAGCCCGCCAGGATGCTCTCGATTGTGCATCTGTAGAAGTTTGTGAGTGCTTTTGGTGACAAGCCGAATTTCTTCAGCCTCCTGAGGTTGAAGAGGCGCTGCTGCGCCTTCTTCACGATGCTGTCTGTGTGAGTGGACCAATTCAGTTTGTCTGTGATGTGTATGCCGAGGAACTTAAAACTTGCTACCCTCTCCACTACTGTTCCATCGATGTGGATGGGGGGGTGTTCCCTCTGCTGTTTCCTGAAGTCCACAATCATCTCCTTAGTTTTGTTGACGTTGAGTGTGAGGTTATTTTCCTGACACCACACTCCGAGGGCCCTCACCTCCTCCCTGTAGGCCGTCTCGTCGTTGTTGGTAATCAAGCCTACCACTGTTGTGTCGTCCGCAAACTTGATGATTGAGTTGGAGGCGTGCGTGGCCACGCAGTCGTGGGTGAACAGGGAGTACAGGAGAGGGCTCAGAACGCACCCTTGTGGGGCCCCAGTGTTGAGGATCAGCGGGGAGGAGATGTTGTTACTGTCCACCACTATACATGTTACTGCCCACCACTAGACTATACATGTTACTGTCCACCACTATACATGTTACTTTCCACCACTAGACTATACATGTTACTGTCCACCACTATACTATACATGTTACTGTCCACCACTATACATGTTACTGTCCACCACTATACATGTTACTGTCCACCACTAGACTATACATGTTACTGTCCACCACTATACATGTTACTGTCCACCACTAGACATGTTACTGCCCACCACTATACATGTTACTGTCCACCACTAGACTATACATGTTACTGCCCACCACTATACATGTTACTGTCCACCACTAGACTATACATGTTACTGTCCACCACTATACATGTTACTGTCCACCACTATACATGTTACTGTCCACCACTATACATGTTGCTGTCCACCACTAGATATGTTACTGTCCACCACTATACATGTTACTGTCCACCACTATACATGTTACTGTCCACCACTAGACATGTTACTGCCCACCACTAGACTATACATGATACTGTCCACCACTAGACATGTTACTGTCCACCACTAGACATGTTACTGTCCACCACTAGACTATACATGTTACTGTCCACCACTAGACTATACATGTTACTGTCCACCACTATACATGTTACTGTCCACCACTATACATGTTACTGTCCACCACTATACATGTTGCTGTCCACCACTATACATGTTACTGTCCACCACTATACATGATACTGTCCACCACTAGACATGTTACTGTCCACCACTATACATGTTACTGTCCACCACTATACATGTTACTGTCCACCACTATACATGTTACTGTCCACCACTATACATGTTACTGTCCACCACTATACATGTTACTGTCCACCACTATACATGTTACTGTCCACCACTAGACTATACATGTTACTGTCCACCACTAGACTATACATGTTACTGTCCACCACTATACATGTTACTGTCCACCACTAGACTATACATGTTACTGTCCACCACTATACATGTTACTGCCCACCACTAGACTATACATGTTACTGTCCACCACTATACTATACATGTTACTGTCCACCACTATACATGTTACTGCCCACCACTATACATGTTACTGTCCACCACTATACTATACATGTTACTGTCCACCACTAGACATGTTACTGCCCACCACTATACATGTTACTGTCCACCACTAGACTATACATGTTACTGTCCACCACTATACTATACATGTTACTGTCCACCACTATACATGTTACTGCCCACCACTAGACTATACATGTTACTGTCCACCACTATACATGTTACTGTCCACCACTAGACTATACATGTTACTGTCCACCACTAGACTATACATGTTACTGTCCACCACTATACATGTTACTGTCCACCACTAGACATGTTACTGCCCACCACTATACATGTTACTGTCCACCACTAGAATATACATGTTACTGCCCACCACTATACATGTTACTGTCCACCACTAGACTATACATGTTACTGTCCACCACTATACATGTTACTGTCCACCACTATACATGTTACTGTCCACCACTAGACATGTTACTGTCCACCACTAGACATGTTACTGTCCACCACTAGACTATACATGTTACTGTCCACCACTAGACTATACATGTTACTGTCCACCACTAGACTATACATGTTACTGTCCACCACTAGATTATACATGTTACTGTCCACCACTATACATGTTACTGTCCACCACTAGACATGTTACTGTCCACCACTAGACTATACATGTTACTGTCCACCACTATACTATACATGTTACTGTCCACCACTAGACATGTTACTGCCCACCACTATACATGTTACTGTCCACCACTAGACTATACATGTTACTGTCCACCACTATACTATACATGTTACTGTCCACCACTATACATGTTACTGCCCACCACTAGACTATACATGTTACTGTCCACCACTATACATGTTACTGTCCACCACTAGACTATACATGTTACTGTCCACCACTAGACTATACATGTTACTGTCCACCACTATACATGTTACTGTCCACCACTAGACATGTTACTGCCCACCACTATACATGTTACTGTCCACCACTAGAATATACATGTTACTGCCCACCACTATACATGTTACTGTCCACCACTAGACTATACATGTTACTGTCCACCACTATACATGTTACTGTCCACCACTATACATGTTACTGTCCACCACTAGACATGTTACTGTCCACCACTAGACTATACATGTTACTGTCCACCACTAGACTATACATGTTACTGTCCACCACTAGATTATACATGTTACTGTCCACCACTATACATGTTACTGTCCACCACTAGACATGTTACTGTCCACCACTATACATGTTACTGTCCACCACTAGACTATACATGTTACTGTCCACCACTAGACTATACATGTTACTGTCCACCACTAGATTATACATGTTACTGTCCACCACTAGATTATACATGTTACTGTCCACCACTATACATGTTACTGTCCACCACTAGACTATACATGTTACTGTCCACCACTATACATGTTACTGTCCACCACTAGATTATACATGTTACTGTCCACCACTATACATGTTACTGTCCACCACTATACATGTTACTGTCCACCACTAGACTATACATGTTACTGTCCACCACTAGATTAGACATGTTACTGTCCACCACTATACATGTTACTGTCCACCACTAGACATGTTACTGCCCACCACTATGTGTGTAGATGGGTGATAAAAGAATGTAATCCATTTTGAATTCAGGCTGTAACACAACAAAATGTGGAATAAATTAAGGACCATTAATACTTTCTGAGGGCACTGTAGCTGTAAGCTAGTTGTTGATAGCAACTGGCTGACTAATTCAGTGCTAAAGTAACATTACTAGGTGGTAGGGCTAGCCTTAGCAGGCTAGTAGGGCTAACGTTAGCAGGCTAGTAGGGCTAACGTTAGTAGGCTAGTAGGGCTAACCTTAGCAGGCTAGTAGGGCTAATCTTAGCAGGCTAGTAGTCCTAACGTTAGCAGGCTAGTAGGGCTAACCTTAGCTTGCTAGTAGGGCTAATCTTAGCAGGCTAGTAGTCCTAACGTTAGCAGGCTAGTAGGGCTAACCTTAGCTTGCTAGTAGGGCTAATCTTAGCAGGCTAGTAGTCCTAAAGTTAGCAGGCTAGTAGGGCTAACCTTAGCAGGCTAGTAGGGCTAATCTTAGCAGGCTAGTAGTCCTAACGTTAGCAGGCTAGTAGTCCTAACGTTAGCAGGCTAGTAGGGCTAATCTTAGCAGGCTAGTAGGGCTAACCTTAGCAGGCTAGTAGTCCTAACGTTAGCAGGCTAGTAGTCCTAACCTTAGCAGGCTAGTAGTCCTAACCTTAGCAGGCTAGTAGTCCTAACCTTAGCAGGCTAGTAGGGCTAACCTTAGCAGGCTAGTAGTCCTAACGTTAGCAGGCTAGTAGGGCTAACATTAGCAGGCTAGTAGTCCTAACGTTAGCAGGCTAGTAGTCCTAACGTTAGCAGGCTAGTAGGGCTAACATTAGCAGGCTAGTAGTCCTAACGTTAGCAGGCTAGTAGTCCTAACCTTAGCAGGCTAGTAGTCCTAACCTTAGCAGGCTAGTAGTCCTAACCTTAGCAGGCTAGTAGTCCTAACCTTAGCAGGCTAGTAGTCCTAACCTTAGCAGGCTAGTAGTCCTAACCTTAGCAGGCTAGTAGTCCTAACATTAGCAGGCTAGTAGTCCTAACGTTAGCAGGCTAGTAGGGCTAACATTAGCAGGCTAGTTTGCTAGAAACCTTACAAGTTGACTTGTTACAATACAATCACAAAGTATTTGCTTGGACGTTGGCTGAAAACGTCATTGAAACCAGTAGTCATGAGTGGAAACGATTTGGTTGAATTTGAAGTTATACATTAAGTTATTCCAGTTGAAGTTTACATTATAGTGAATAGGCTGGCCTGCTGGGTCCTCCATATTACATCACACGCCAGAAAAACATTTTCCGCCATGTTAATTCTGATTTGGTTTTATGTAATAACTCCAAAAACAGAAACGTGAGGTGTGACTTTGCGTTGGGACTTTTCATTGTGTATACTAATGCAAATCCATATGTTACATGTGGTTACGTTTACGCTACCTACCGTTTAGCCCTTACCTTAACTTAAATTAATACACCTACCCTTTAACCCTTACCTTAACTTAAATTAATACACCTACCCTTTAACCCTTACCTTAAATTAGTACACCTACCCTTTAACCCTTACCTTAACTTAAATGAATACACCTACCCTTTAACCCTTACCTTAACTTAAATTAATACACCTACCCTTTAACCCTTACCTTAAATTAGTACACCTACCCTTTAACCCTTACCTTAACTTAAATTAATACACCTACCCTTTAACCCTTACCTTAACTTAAATGAATACACCTACCCTTTAACCCTTACCATAACTTAAATGAATACACCTACCCTTTAACCCTTACCTTAACTTAAATGAATACACCTACCCTTTAACCCTTACCTTAACTTAAATGAATACACCTACCCTTTAACCCTTACCATAACTTAAATTAATACACCTACCCTTTAACCCTTACCTTAACTTAAATGAATACACCTACCCTTTAACCCTTACCTTAACTTAAATGAATACACCTACCCTTTAACCCTTACCTTAACTTAAATGAATACACCTACCCTTTAACCCTTACCTTAACTTAAATGAATACACCTACCCTTTAACCCTTACCATAACTTAAATTAATACACCTACCCTTTAACCCTTACCTTAACTTAAATGAATACACCTACCCTTTAACCCTTACCTTAACTTAAATGAATACACCTACCCTTTAACCCTTACCTTAACTTAAATGAATACACCTACCCTTTAACCCTTACCTTAACTTAAATTAATACACCTACCCTTTAACCCTTACCTTAACTTAAATGAATACACCTACCCTTTAACCCTTACCTTAACTTAAATGAATACACCTACCCTTTAACCCTTACCATAACTTAAATTAATACACCTACCCTTTAACCCTTACCTTAACTTAAATGAATACACCTACCCTTTAACCCTTACCTTAACTTAAATGAATACACCTACCCTTTAACCCTTACCTTAACTTAAATGAATACACCTACCCTTTAACCCTTACCTTAACTTAAATGAATACACCTACCCTTTAACCCTTACCTTAACTTAAATTAATACACCTACCCTTTAACCCTTACCTTAAATTAATACACCTACCCTTTAACCCTTACCTTAAATGAGTACACCTACCCTTTAACCCTTACCTTAACTTAAATGAATACACCTACCCTTTAACCCTTACCTTAACTTAAATGAATACACCTACCCTTTAACCCTTACCTTAACTTAAATTAGTACACCTACCCTTTAACCCTTGCCTTAACTTAAATTAATACACCTACCCTGTAACCTTTACCTTAAATTAGTACACCTACCCTTTAACCCTTACCTTAACTTAAATTAATACACCTACCCTTTAACCCTTACCTTAAATTAATACACCTACCCTTTAACCCATACCTTAAATTAATACACCTACCCTTTAACTCTTACCTTAAATTAATACCGCTACCCTTTAACCCTTACCTTAAATTAATACACCTACCCTTTAACCCTTACCTTAAATTAATACACCTACCCTTTAACCCTTACCTTAACCATTCGGAATGAGTGCCTAAACATAACTCTTAACTTAGAAACTTGACGTTTGGAGAAAAGGAACGATGCAGGAGCGACAAAACCACTTCGAAAATTGATGTTTGGAGAACGTGGATGAGCCTCTAATTCTCGAATGATGACTGTGAGCGCTTGTTGGTATGACAGTAAAAAAAAAAATCTGATGTAAAAAATAAAAAATAAATGTTTTATATGAGCTGATGATGGTACCAGATTATTTTTCAAATCAAGTCATAAAGTTTATTGTTTTTAAATACTCCTGGTAAAACTCCTGGAATAGGCTGGCAAAACATCACTATTGATTAAGTGATTGATTGATTCATTAATTAATTGATTGATTGATTGATGAATTGATTGATTAATGCATTTATTGATTGAGCGATTAATTAATTGATTGATTAATTAATTGATTGATTAATTGATTAATTAATTGATTGAATAATTGATTGATTGATTGCAGTGAATCATTTTGGATTTAAAAAGGCCTAGGTAGTCTAGCCACCCGAAGTGTGAAAATTTAAATCCACGTTTGATCGTGTTCACATTATCTCAGAACACAAATAAAATGGGGTCTATTTTAGGTTATGAGTCAATAGCTTTGGCTGTAAAAACATGACGTCAAGCAGCCCATTGCGGTGAATTCACTTTAAATACACACTTTTTCCCCCCCAGTAGCAATTAGCTTTTAGCACGTGCAGTGATTTGTATGTGCCTTTATGATAATAATGACGCCTGGTTTTGTCGTAATGTTGTACCTACCGTACAACATTACGACAAAACCAGGCGTCATTATTATCATAAAGGCAGTACTGTACTGTTATGTTCGTATGAGAGGGTTCATCATTTTGTAGTGATACTTGATGAAGTCATGCTGTTAGTAACTCTGTGCTTTTGTCTTGAAGCTAAAATGTAACATGTAGCCCCCCCCCCCCCCCCCCCCCCCCCTACAGACAACAAAATCAATGCATGTGTGCATGTGTTTGTCTACACATGCATACTCGTGAATTGTTGTATTTTTCAAGAGTGTAATATAGTTTGGTTGTATTATTCACTATTGTAATATGTTTTAGAATGAAGGTTTTTTTGTCGTTGTTGAATAGTTTGTGTTTTTACTGGCTAGTGGCTACTGTGATATTTACGGTAAATTTGAGCCGCGGACCAAGTGTGTCGCGTTGCCAGCCACAACCAAAGGTATGGCAAGGACGTCATGTCAATTGAAAATCTGATCTTTTGCCAGTAATTGGTCTTTTGACCAATCAGATTAGATCCTTTGCATATAATTGACCAAAAGGTCATACCTTCTTTTGCTGTGTACTATGTTTCCTGTGTCAACACTGCCTCACAGTCACACCTAGGGGCGGCAGGGTAGCCTAGTGGTAAGAGCGTTGGACTAGTAACCTAAAGGTTCCAAGATCCCCGAGCTGACAAGGTAAAAATCTGCCGTTCTGCCCCTGAACAAGGCAGTTAACCCACTGTTCCCAGGCCGTCATTGAAAATAAGAATTTGTTCTTAACTGACTTGCCTGGTTAAATAAAGGGGGGGGGGGGGGGGTTGTCATATACCTTCTTTTGCTGTGTACTCCGTTTCTATGATCCTGGCCAGGCCAAAGTCTGCTATCTTGCAGTGGAGAGTCTCATTGACCAGAATGTTGGCGGCTCGCAGGTCTCTGTGGATATAGTTTTTCTTCTCAATGTAGGCCATGCCTTCAGCTATCTAGTACACGAGAGAGAGAGACGAGAGAGAGAGTTAGGCGAGAGAGAGACGAGAGAGAGAGAGACGAGAGAGAGACGCGAGAGAGAGAGAAAGAGACGAGAGAGAGAGAGAGACAAGAGAGAGACGAGAGAGAGACGCGAGAGAGAGAGAGAGAGAGAAAGAGACGAGAGAGAGAGAGACGAGAGAGAGAGAGAGAGAGAGAGCGAGAGAGAGAGAGAGAGAGACGAGAGAAAGATGAGAACGAGAGAGACGAAAGACAGAGACAGAGACAGACAGATGATTTAGACATTTCTAGATAGTCATTTTTTTTCTATTTTAGATCAGATAGAGTCATTCTGGACAATTGATTAAAAAAACACGGACCCTCATACAGGCCTGCTACTCAACACACATGCATCACCGGATGTCAGACCATTTTCAATACTCTTACTTATTTGTTTCCTATGCAGTCACAACTCTCCTTCACTCTATTCTAGTCAGACCTTGGTGCATCTCAAAGGATACCCTCTACCTTATATAGTTCCTACATTTTGACCAGGGGCCAGGGTCAAAAGTAGTACACCACATTGTAA
>NC_034194.2:43763901-43786401 GCF_002021735.2 Oncorhynchus kisutch
TGGAGTTGTAGATCACATCTGTCATCTGTCATCCTAGTGGAGATGTAGATTACATCTGTCATCTGTCATCCTAGTGGCGATGTAGATCACATCTGTCATATGTCATCCTAGTGACGAAGTAGATCACATCTGTCATCTATCATCCTAGTGGAGTTGTAGATCACATCTGTCATCTATCATCCTAGTGGAGTTGTAGATCACATCTGTCATCTGTCATCCTAGTGGAGTTGTAGATCACATCTGTCATCTGTCATCCTAGTGGAGATGTAGATTACATCTGTCATCTGTCATCCTAGTGGCGATGTAGATCACATCTGTCATATGTCATCCTAGTGACGAAGTAGATCACATCTGTCATCTATCATCCTAGTGGAGTTGTAGATTACATCTGTCATCTATCATCCTAGTGGAGTTGTAGATCACATCTGTCATCTGTCATCCTAGTGGAGATGTAGATTACATCTGTCATCTGTCATCCTAGTGGCGATGTAGATCACATCTGTCATATGTCATCCTAGTGACGAAGTAGATCACATCTGTCATCTATCATCCTAGTGGAGTTGTAGATTACATCTGTCATCTATCATCCTAGTGGAGTTGTAGATTACATCTGTCATCTATCATCCTAGTGGAGTTGTAGATTACATCTGTCATCTATCATCCTAGTGGAGTTGTAGATTACATCTCACATTCCAATGTACCAATTTGTAAACGAGGCTGCATGTTATTAACAAGTTAACATGTTTCAGCAGATCCTTTTAACAATATGCTATTCAGACCCTTTCCTCAGCACTTTGTTGAAGCACCTTACAGCCTCGAGTTTTCTTGGGTGTGACGCTAGAAGCTTGGCACACCTGTATTTGGGGAGTTTCTTCCATTCTTCTCTGCAGATTCTCTCAAGCTCTGTCAGGTTGGATGGGGAGCATTGCTGTACAGCTATTTTCAGGTCTCTGCAGAGATGTTAGATCGGTTTCAAGTCAACTTGTTCCTGAAGCCATTCCTGCGTTGTCTTGGCTGTGTGCTAAGGGTCGTTGTCCTGTTGGAAGGTGAACCTTAGCACCAGCCTGAGGTTCTGAGCGCTCTGGAGCAGGTTTTCATTAAGGAGTTCTCATTACTTTGCTCCATTCATCTTTCCTCAATCCTGACTAGTCTCCCCGTCCCTACCGCTGAAAAAACATCCCCACAGCATGATGCTGCCTCCACCATACTTCACTGAAGGGATGGTGCCTGGTTTCTTACAGAGGTGACGCTTGGCATTCAGGCCAAAGAGTTCAATCTTGGCTTCATCAGACCAGGGAATCTTGTTTCTCATTGTCTAAGAGTCCTTTATGTGCATTTTGACAAACTCCAAGTCATGTCCCTTTTTTGGGGGAGAACCTTCCATCTGGCCACTCCACCATAAAAGCCTGATTGGTGGAGTGCTGTGGAGATAGTTGTCCTTCTGGAAGGTTCTCCCATCTCCACATAGGATCTCTGGAACTCAGTCAGAGTGATCATTGGGTTCTTGGTCACATCCCTGACTAAGACCCTTCTCCCCATCGATTGTTCATTTTGGCCCAGCGGCCAGCTCTAGGAAGAGTCTTGGTGGCTCCAAACTTCTTCCAGAATGATGGAGGCCACTGTGTTCTTAGGGATCTTCAATGTTGCAGAAATGTTTTGGTACACTTCTCCAGATCTGTGCCTCGACACAATCCTGTCTCGGAGCTCTACGGACAATTCTGTCGACCTCATAGCTTGGTTTTTGCTCTGATATGCACTGTCAACTGTGGGACCTTATATAGACAGGTGTGTGCCTTTCCAACAATCATGTCCAATCAATTGAATTTACCACAGGTGGACTCCAATCAAGTTTGAAAAACATCTCAGGGATGATCAATGGAAACAGGATGCACCTGAGCTCAATTTCGAGTCTGAATACTTAAGTAAATAAGGTATTTCCATTTGATATTTTTTACCCTTTTTCATGATATCCAATTGGTAGTTACATTCTCATCGCTGCAAATCTTGTACGGACTCAGGAGAGGCAAAGGTCAAGAGCAATGGGTCATCCGAAACACAACTCTGCCAAGCCGCACTGCTTCTTGACACACTACCCACTTAACCCAGGAAGCCAGCCGCACCAATGCGTGCCACTTCATGGGTATCCTAGCCGCAGCCAGCTGCAACACACCCAGGATCAAACCCGGGTCTGTAGTGATGCCTCAAGCACTGCGATGCAGTGCCTTAAACCGCTGCGCCACTGAGGATTAGCCTGTTTTTTATTTTTTATTCATGTGCTAACATTTCAGTTTTGTCGTTATGGAGTATTGTGATGTCATTATGGGGTATTGTGATGTAACTATGGGGTATTGTGATGTCATTATGGGGTATTGTGATGTCATTATGGGGTATTGTGATGTCATTATGGGGTATTGTGATGTCGTTATGGAGTATTGTGATGTCATTATGGGGTATTGTGATGTCGTTATGGGGTATTGTGATGTCAATATGGGGTATTGTGATGTCGTTATGGGGTATTGTGATGTCGTTATGGGGTATTGTGATGTCGTTATGGGGTATTGTGATGTCATTATGGGGTATTGTGATGTCGTTATGGAGTATTGTGATGTCATTATGGGGTATTGTGATGTCGTTATGGGGTATTGTGATGTCATTATGGGGTATTGTGATGTCGTTATGGGGTATTGTGATGTCATTATGGGGTATTGTGATGTCGTTATGGGGTATTGTGATGTCGTTATGGAGTATTGTGATGTTCTTATGGGGTACTGTGATGTCATTATGGAGTATTGTGATGTCATTGTGGAGTATTGTGATGTCGTTATGGAGTATTGTGATGTCATTATGGGGTATTGTGATGTCGTTATGGAGTATTGTGATATCATTGTGGGGTATTGTGATGTCGTTATGGGGTATTGTGATGTCGTTATGGAGTATTGTGATGTCATTATGGGGTATTGTGATGTCGTTATGGAGTATTGTGATGTCATTATGGGGTATTGTGATGTCGTTATGGAGTATTGTGATGTCGTTATGGAGTATTGTGATGTCATTATGGGGTATTGTGATGTCGTTATGGGGTATTGTGATGTCATTATGGGGTATTGTGATGTCGTTATGGGGTATTGTGATGCCATTATGGAGTATTGCGATGTCATTATGGGGTATTGTGATGTCGGTATGGAGTATTGTGATGTTATTATGGGGTATTGTGATGTCATTATGGAGTATTGTGATGTCATTGTGGAGTATTGTGATGTCGTTATGGAGTCTTGTGATGTCATTATGGGGTATTGTGATGTCGTTATGGAGTATTGTGATATCATTATGGGGTATTGTGATGTCGTTATGGGGTATTGTGATGTCGTTATGGAGTATTGTGATGTCATTATGGGGTATTGTGATGTCGTTATGGGGTAGTGTGATGTCGTTATGGGGTATTGTGATGTCGTTATGGAGTATTGTGATGTCGTTATGGGGTATTGTGATGTCATTATGGGGTATTGTGATGTCGTTATGGAGTATTGTGATGTCATTATGGGGTATTGTGATGTCGTTATGGGGTATTGTGATGTCGTTATGGGGTATTGTGATGTCATTATGGGGTATTGTGATGTCGTTATGGGGTATTGTGATGTCGTTATGGGGTATTGTGATGTCGTTATGGGGTATTGTGATGTCGTTATGGAGTATTGTGATGTCACTATGGGGTATTGTGATGTCATTATGGAGTATTGTGATGTCGTTATGGGGTATTGTGTACAGATTGATGAGGATACAAATATATTTAATCCATTTTAGAATAAGGCTGTAACGTAACAATATGTGGAAAAAGTCAAGGGGTTTGAATACTTTCCGAATGCACTGTATCTACCTTAAATACCTCATACCTCTCCACATTGACTCTGTACTGGTACTCCCTGTATATAGCTCCACATTGACTCTGTACTGGTACTCCCTGTATATAGCTCCACATTGACTTGGTACTGGTACTCCCTGTATATAGCTCCACATTGACTAGGTACTGGTACTCCCTGTATATAGCTCCACATTGACTAGGTACTGGTACTCCCTGTATATAGCTCCACATTGACTAGGTACTGGTACTCCCTGTATATAGCTCCACATTGACTAGGTACTGGTACTTCCTGTATATAGCTCCACATTGACTAGGTACTGGTACTCCCTGTATATAGCCTCCACATTGACTAGGTACTGGTACTCCCTGTATATAGCTCCACATTGACTAGGTACTGGTACTCCCTGTATATAGCTCCACATTGACTTGGTACTGGTACTCCCTGTATATAGCTCCACATTGACTTGGTACTGGTACTCCCTGTATATAGCTCCACATTGACTTGGTACTGGTACTTCCTGTATATAGCTCCACATTGACTTGGTACTGGTACTTCCTGTATGTAGCTCCACATTGACTAGGTACTGGTACTCCCTGTATATAGCCTCCACATTGACTAGGTACTGGTACTCCCTGTATATAGCCTCCACATTGACTTGGTACTGGTACTTCCTGTATATAGCTCCACATTGACTAGGTACTGGTACTCCCTGTAAATTGTGCCATTCTTGTGTATTTTATTCCTCTTATGCTACAAATACATATATTCTACATCGTTGGAAAGGGCTCATAAGCAACCATTTCATTGTAATCTACAACCGTTGTATGATTTGATGAGAGAGAACCTATCTGACTTACGAATGTGTCTGGGGGGGGGGGGGGGGGGCTGGTCATTTGGTCATAAGGCCACCACAATAGATTAGAAAACACTTACTCACCTCGACAGGAAATGAAGCAGTTCACAACATGAGGCAGAGAACCTCCTTAAAGCTTCCAATCAAGAAGACTTTACTTCACTATATACAGTGCCTTGCCAAAGTATTCGGCCCCCTTGAACTTTGCAACCTTTTGCCACATTTCAGGCTTCAAACATAAAGATATAAAACTGTATTTTTTTTGTGAAGAATCAACAACAAGTTGAAATTTCAGTCTCTCGATGTGCAAAACTGATAGAGACATACCCCAAGCGACTTACAGCTGTAATCGCAGCAAAAGGTGGCGCTACAAAGTATTAACTTAAGGGGGCTGAATAATTTTGTACGCCCAATTTTTCAGTTTTTGATTTGTTAAAAAAGTTTGAAATATCCAATAAATGTCGTTCCACTTCATGATTGTGTCCCACTTGTTGTTGATTCTTCACAAAAAAATACAGTTTTATATCTTTATGTTTGAAGCCTGAAATGTGGCAAAAGGTCGCAAAGTTCAAGGTGGCCGAATACTTTCGCAAGGCACTGTATGAAGAGTTGACGTACTTCCTGCCAGCTGATAGTAAGATCCTCATCCTCTCACACGGGTAACGTATAGATGTAGGTTGGCCTCTTTGGTCTATCTTACATATAAGGAAGTCAAGTTGTTATGTTTTGTTGAAGCTGTGATAAGGTAAGAGATTGTTCATTAAGCAGTGACAGCACACTGAACCACTACGACCACCACCGCCAACGTACCTGAAATCTACACTCAGGCTGTAAAAACATCGGTGTAGTTAGCTGGTTTACTTTGAAATGCTACGCGATGATCGGATTCCAGTCTACGGCTTTTTACTCCTTGACCTTTAAGAGGTCATATGAACTTTAACCTCAAACCCTCCTTTATGTTTATTTTTTTTCTTGTTTTGTTTCTAAAAAGGTGTTCTTTACCCCCAGGACACTTCAACAGTAGACTATCCAGGGGATATAAAGAGAAAGAAATATATAACCAGGATCAAACCCGGGTCTGTATTATGGAGTATTGTGATGTCGTTATGGAGTATTGTGATGTCATTATGGGGTATTGTGATGCCATTATGGAGTATTGTGATGTCGGTATGGGGTATTGTGATGTCGGTATGGAGTATTGTGATGATATTATAGGGTATTGTGATGTCATTATGGAGTATTGTGATGTTACTGTGGAGTATTGTGATGTCGTTATGGAGTATTGTGGTGTTCTTATGGGGTATTGTGATGTCATTATGGAGTATTGTGATGTCATTGTGGAGTATTGTGATGTCGTTATGGAGTATTGTGATGTCGTTATGGGGTATTGTGATGTCATTATGGGGTATTGTGATGTCGTTATGGAGTATTGTGATGTCATTATGGGGTATTGTGTACAGATTGATGAGGATACAAATATATTTAATCCATTTTAGAATAAGGCTGTAACGTAACAATATGTGGAAAAAGTCAAGGGGTTTGAATACTTTCCGAATGCACTGTATCTACCTTAAATACCTCATACCTCTCCACATTGACTCTGTACTGGTACTCCCTGTATATAGCTCCACATTGACTAGGTACTGGTACTCCCTGTATATAGCTCCACATTGACTCTGTACTGGTACTCCCTGTATATAGCTCCACATTGACTCTGTACTGGTACTCCCTGTATATAGCTCCACATTGACTAGGTACTGGTACTCCCTGTATATAGCCTCCACATTGACTAGGTACTGGTACTCCCTGTATATAGCTCCACATTGACTTGGTACTGGTACTCCCTGTATATAGCTCCACATTGACTCTGTACTGGTACTCCCTGTATATAGCTCCACATTGACTAGGTACTGGTACTCCCTGTATATAGCCTCCACATTGACTTGGTACTGGTACTCCCTGTATATAGCTCCACATTGACTAGGTACTGGTACTCCCTGTATATAGCCTCCACATTGACTTGGTACTGGTACTTCCTGTATATAGCTCCACATTGACTAGGTACTGGTACTCCCTGTAAATTGTGCCATTCTTGTGTATTTTATTCCTCTTATGCTACAAATACATATATTCTACATCGTTGGAAAGGGCTCATAAGCAACCATTTCATTGTAATCTACAACCGTTGTATGATTTGATGAGAGAGAACCTATCTGACTTACGAATGTGTCTGGGGGGGGGGGGGGGCTGGTCATTTGGTCATAAGGCCACCACAATAGATTAGAAAACACTTACTCACCTCGACAGGAAATGAAGCAGTTCACAACATGAGGCAGAGAACCTCCTTAAAGCTTCCAATCAAGAAGACTTTACTTCACTATATACAGTGCCTTGCCAAAGTATTCGGCCCCCTTGAACTTTGCAACCTTTTGCCACATTTCAGGCTTCAAACATAAAGATATAAAACTGTATTTTTTTTGTGAAGAATCAACAACAAGTTGAAATTTCAGTCTCTCGATGTGCAAAACTGATAGAGACATACCCCAAGCGACTTACAGCTGTAATCGCAGCAAAAGGTGGCGCTACAAAGTATTAACTTAAGGGGGCTGAATAATTTTGTACGCCCAATTTTTCAGTTTTTGATTTGTTAAAAAAGTTTGAAATATCCAATAAATGTCGTTCCACTTCATGATTGTGTCCCACTTGTTGTTGATTCTTCACAAAAAAATACAGTTTTATATCTTTATGTTTGAAGCCTGAAATGTGGCAAAAGGTCGCAAAGTTCAAGGTGGCCGAATACTTTCGCAAGGCACTGTATGAAGAGTGGACGTACTTCCTGCCAGCTGATAGTAAGATCCTCATCCTCTCACACGGGTAACGTATAGATGTAGGTTGGCCTCTTTGGTCTATCTTACATATAAGGAAGTCAAGTTGTTATGTTTTGTTGAAGCTGTGATAAGGTAAGAGATTGTTCATTAAGCAGTGACAGCACACTGAACCACTACGACCACCACCGCCAACGTACCTGAAATCTACACTCAGGCTGTAAAAACATCGGTGTAGTTAGCTGGTTTACTTTGAAATGCTACGCGATGATCGGATTCCAGTCTACGGCTTTTTACTCCTTGACCTTTAAGAGGTCATATGAACTTTAACCTCAAACCCTCCTTTATGTTTATTTTTTTTCTTGTTTTGTTTCTAAAAAGGTGTTCTTTACCCCCAGGACACTTCAACAGTAGACTATCCAGGGGATATAAAGAGAAAGAAATATATAACCAGGATCAAACCCGGGTCTGTATTATGGAGTATTGTGATGTCGTTATGGAGTATTGTGATGTCATTATGGGGTATTGTGATGTCATTATGGAGTATTGTGATGTCGGTATGGGGTATTGTGATGTCGGTATGGAGTATTGTGATGATATTATGGGGTATTGTGATGTCATTATGGAGTATTGTGATGTCACTGTGGAGTATTGTGATGTCGTTATGGAGTATTGTGATGTTCTTATGGGGTATTGTGATGTCATTATGGAGTATTGTGATGTCATTGTGGAGTATTGTGATGTCGTTATGGAGTATTGTGATGTCATTATGGGGTATTGTGATGGCGTTATGGAGTATTGTGATATCATTATGGGGTATTGTGATGTCGTTATGGGGTATTGTGATGTCATTATGGGGTATTGTGATGGCGTTATGGAGTATTGTGATATCATTATGGGGTATTGTGATGTCGTTATGGGGTATTGTGATGTCGTTATGGAGTATTGTGATGTCATTATGGGGTATTGTGATGTCGTTATGGGGTAGTGTGATGTCGTTATGGGGTATTGTGATGTCGTTATGGGGTATTGTGATGTCGTTATGGAGTATTGTGATGTCGTTATGGAGTATTGTGATGTCATTATGGGGTATTGTGATGTCGTTATGGGGTATTGTGATGTCATTATGGGGTATTGTGATGTCGTTATGGGGTATTGTGATGTCATTATGGAGTATTGCGATGTCATTATGGGGTATTGTGATGTCGGTATTGAGTATTGTGATGTTATTATGGGGTATTGTGATGTCATTATGGAGTATTGTGATGTCATTGTGGAGTATTGTGATGTCGTTATGGAGTCTTGTGATGTCATTATGGGGTATTGTGATGTCGTTATGGAGTATTGTGATATCATTATGGGGTATTGTGATGTCGTTATGGGGTATTGTGATGTCGTTATGGAGTATTGTGATGTCATTATGGGGTATTGTGATGTCGTTATGGGGTAGTGTGATGTCGTTATGGGGTATTGTGATGTCGTTATGGAGTATTGTGATGTCGTTATGGGGTATTGTGATGTCATTATGGGGTATTGTGATGTCGTTATGGAGTATTGTGATGTCATTATGGGGTATTGTGTACAGATTGATGAGGATACAAATATATTTAATCCATTTTAGAATAAGGCTGTAACGTAACAATATGTGGAAAAAGTCAAGGGGTTTGAATACTTTCCGAATGCACTGTATCTACCTTAAATACCTCATACCTCTCCACATTGACTCTGTACTGGTACTCCCTGTATATAGCTCCACATTGACTAGGTACTGGTACTCCCTGTATATAGCTCCACATTGACTCTGTACTGGTACTCCCTGTATATAGCCTCCACATTGACTTGGTACTGGTACTCCCTGTATATAGCTCCACATTGACTTGGTACTGGTACTTCCTGTATATAGCTCCACATTGACTTGGTACTGGTACTCCCTGTATATAGCTCCACATTGACTTGGTACTGGTACTCCCTGTATATAGCTCCACATTGACTAGGTACTGGTACTCCCTGTAAATTGTGCCATTCTTGTGTATTTTATTCCTCTTATGCTACAAATACATATATTCTACATCGTTGGAAAGGGCTCATAAGCAACCATTTCATTGTAATCTACAACCGTTGTATGATTTGATGAGAGAGAACCTATCTGACTTACGAATGTGTCTGGGGGGGGGGGGGGGGGGGCTGGTCATTTGGTCATAAGGCCACCACAATAGATTAGAAAACACTTACTCACCTCGACAGGAAATGAAGCAGTTCACAACATGAGGCAGAGAACCTCCTTAAAGCTTCCAATCAAGAAGACTTTACTTCACTATATACAGTGCCTTGCCAAAGTATTCGGCCCCCTTGAACTTTGCGACCTTTTGCCACATTTCAGGCTTCAAACATAAAGATATAAAACTGTATTTTTTTTGTGAAGAATCAACAACAAGTTGAAATTTCAGTCTCTCGATGTGCAAAACTGATAGAGACATACCCCAAGCGACTTACAGCTGTAATCGCAGCAAAAGGTGGCGCTACAAAGTATTAACTTAAGGGGGCTGAATAATTTTGTACGCCCAATTTTTCAGTTTTTGATTTGTTAAAAAAGTTTGAAATATCCAATAAATGTCGTTCCACTTCATGATTGTGTCCCACTTGTTGTTGATTCTTCACAAAAAAATACAGTTTTATATCTTTATGTTTGAAGCCTGAAATGTGGCAAAAGGTCGCAAAGTTCAAGGTGGCCGAATACTTTCGCAATGCACTGTATGAAGAGTTGACGTACTTCCTGCCAGCTGATAGTAAGATCCTCATCCTCTCACACGGGTAACGTATAGATGTAGGTTGGCCTCTTTGGTCTATCTTACATATAAGGAAGTCAAGTTGTTATGTTTTGTTGAAGCTGTGATAAGGTAAGAGATTGTTCATTAAGCAGTGACAGCACACTGAACCACTACGACCACCACCGCCAACGTACCTGAAATCTACACTCAGGCTGTAAAAACATCGGTGTAGTTAGCTGGTTTACTTTGAAATGCTACGCGATGATCGGATTCCAGTCTACGGCTTTTTACTCCTTGACCTTTAAGAGGTCATATGAACTTTAACCTCAAACCCTCCTTTATGTTTATTTTTTTCTTGTTTTGTTTCTAAAAAGGTGTTCTTTACCCCCAGGACACTTCAACAGTAGACTATCCAGGGGATATAAAGAGAAAGAAATATATAACCAGGATCAAACCCGGGTCTGTATTATGGAGTATTGTGATGTCGTTATGGAGTATTGTGATGTCATTATGGGGTATTGTGATGTCATTATGGAGTATTGTGATGTCGGTACGGAGTATTGTGATGTCATTATGGGGTATTGTGATGCCGTTTGGGAGTATTGTGATGTTATTATGGCGTGCTGTGATGTCATTATGGAGTATTGTGATGTCATTATGGAGTATTGTGATGGCGTTATGGAGTATTGTGATGCCATTATGGGGTATTGTGATGTCGGTATGGAGTATTGTGATGATATTATGGGGTATTGTGATGTCATTATGGAGTATTGTGATGTTACTGTGGAGTATTGTGATGTCGTTATGGAGTATTGTGATGTCATCATGGGGTATTGTGATGTCGTTATGGAGTATTGTGATATCATTATGGGGTATTGTGATGTCGTTATGGGGTATTGTGATGTCGTTATGGAGTATTGTGATGTCATTATGGGGTATTGTGATGTCGTTATGGGGTAGTGTGATGTCGTTATGGGGTGTTGTGATGTCGTTATGGAGTATTGTGATGTCGTTATGGGGTATTGTGATGTCATTATGGGGTATTGTGATGTCGTTATGGAGTATTGTGATGTCATTATGGGGTATTGTGATGCCGTTATGGAGTATTGTGATGTCATTATGGGGTATTGTGATGTCGTTATGGGGTATTGTGATATCATTATGGAGTATTGTGATATCATTATGGAGTATTGTGATGTCATTATGGAGTATTGTGATGTCATTATGGGGTGTTGTGATGTCGTTATGGGGTATTGTGATGTCATTATGGAGTATTGTGATGTCATTATGGGGTATTGTGATGTCGTTATGGGGGTATTGTGATGTCATTATGGAGTATTGTGATGTCATTATGGAGTATTGTGATGTCATTATGGAATATTGTGATGTCATTGTGGGGTATTGTGATGTCGTTATGGGGTATTGTGATGTCATTATGGAGTATTGTGATGTCGTTATGGAGTATTGTGATGCCATTATGGGGTATTGTGATGTCGTTATGGAGTATTGTGATGTTATTATGGGGTATTGTGATGCCATTATGGAGTATTGTGATGTTATTGTGGAGTATTGTGATGTCGTTATGGAGTATTGTGATGTCATTGTGGGATATTGTGATGTCGTTATGGAGTATTGTGATATCATTATGGGGTATTGTGATGTCGTTATGGAGTATTGTGATGTCGTTATGGAGTATTGTGATGTCGTTATGGGGTATTGTGATGTCGTTATGGGGTAGTGTGATGTCGTTATGGGGTATTGTGATGTCGTTATGGAGTATTGTGATGTCGTTATGGGGTATTGTGATGTCGTTATGGAGTATTGTGATGTCATTATGGGGTATTGTGATGTCGTTATGGAGTATTGTGATGTCATTATGGGGTATTGTGATGTCGTTATGGGGTATTTTGATATCATTATGGAGTATTGTGATGTCATTATGGAGTATTGTGATGTCATTATGCAGTATTGTGATGTCATTATGGGGTATTGTGATGTCGTTATGGGGTATTGTGATGTCATTATGGAGTATTGTGATGTCATTATGGGGTATTGTGATGTCGTTAGGGGGTATTGTGATGTCATTATGGGGTATTGCGATGTCGTTATGGGGTATTGTGATGTCATTATGGAGTATTGTGATGTCATTATGGGGTATTGTGATGTCGTTATGGGGTATTGTGATGTCATTATGGAGTATTGTGATGTCATTATGGGGTATTGTGATGTCGTTATGGGGTATTGTGATGTCATTATGGAGTATTGTGATGTCATTATGGAGTATTGTGATGTCATTATGGATTATTGTGATGTCATTATGGGGTATTGTGATGTCGTTATGGGGTATTGTGATGTCATTATGGAGTATTGTGATGTCATTATGGAGTATTGTGATGTCATTATGGAGTATTGTGATGTCATTAGGGGGTATTGTGATGTCGTTATGGGGTATTGTGATGTCATTATGGAGTATTGTGATGTCATTATGGAGTATTGTGATGTCATTATGGGTATTGTGATGTCGTTATGGGGTATTGTGATGTCGTTATGGAGTATTGTGATGTCATTAGGGGGTATTGTGATGTCGTTATGGGGTATTGTGATGTCGTTATGGAGTATTGTGATGCCGTTATGGGGTATTGTGATGTCGTTATGGAGTATTGTGATGCCATTATGGGGTATTGTGATGTCATTATGGAGTATTGTGATGTCATTAGGGGGTATTGTGATGTCGTTATGGGGTATTGTGATGCCATTATGGAGTATTGTGATGTCGTTATGGGGTATTGTGATGTCATTATGGAGTATTGTGATGCCATTATGGAGTATTGTGATGTCGTTATGGGGTATTGTGATGTCGTTATGGAGTATTGTTATGGTCATATGAACTTTAACCTCAAATATATAACCTTGATGTTCATGGTCATTTTTAACTCACGGGTATAGTACTTGACCAGCTCCTGCAGGGAGGAGAAGGAGGTGGACGGAGAGATGTAGAACCCTCCGTTATCCAGGGAACGGATCTTGTAGTGCTTCACCACATCCCCATGCTCCAGCCCTACGTCTCTGATGGACAGGGAGAGAGCACCTTTTGGGGCGACATGTCAATGACACATACAGTGTTAGTGTGTTAGATATTACTGAGCGGGTCGGAACTAGAAGCACAAGCATTTCGCTACACTCGCATTAACATCTGCTAAATCATGTGTATGTGACCAATACAATTTGATTCGCTTACAGCTTTATGAGGCTTTTTTTTTCTTCAGTCCTTGATATCGGCTAGTATCAGTTTGTTTAATGTATATATCAGTTCTGTTAATGCCAATGATATGGTTATACGTACAAGATGGACAAGATGGATGATTTGACCATTCCAAGTCTTTCAGTATTATATTTTTGGAGCTATTTTTGAGTTTAAAAAAACTATGTTGTGTTGTTCTGACAATGTTGTATTTTAAAAAAGGCAGAGAGGATGATTCTGACCTTTGGTGGTCTCACTCTCTCGAACTAGAAATGACCCAGCTTTATTCCCCGGAGCCAGGAGCAGACGCTCTGTCTCTCTACGACTCAGGTCCTTGAAAAACCATCTACAATACATGGAAGAACAGGGAAGTGTCGCCAAATAATGTGTTACATACTTAGCATACGGATACAGGAAGCATACGGATACAGGAAGCATACTGATACAGGAAGCATACTGATACAGGAAGCATACTGATACAGGAAGCATATGGATACAGGAAGCATACGGATACAGGAAGCATACGGATACAGGAAGCATACGGATACAGGAAGCATACGGATACAGGAAGCTTACGGATACAGGAAGCATACAGATACAGGAAGCATACTGATACAGGAAGCATACGGATACAGGAAGCATACTGATACAGGAAAGGAAAGTGTTTTTAATTTCCTGTCAACACAACTCAGTTCATTTATAATGATCTATGGTGAAGTATGTATTGTAAACGTATGATAACCCATGCTCGAAGTGTTAAATTATCAAAAAGAAAATGGCTGACTTGTGTCAGAGCAGATTCACTTACTTTTCTATTTCTAGGGTGTCTACTCTGGCCACGTACGTACATGGGATGCACCCCTCCTCTCCCGTCACCAGTGACTTAGCAAACCACCAGTCCCCATTCCTTCAAAGAACAACAACAGAGCATGTTTTGTCTATTTCCTTACACGTCAAAATGAGCCACGTAACGGTGCCTCCAAAGGATACTGCTATTCTGTATTATCACACTGAGGATATGATATCAGACTATTGTCTGAGAACCCAACGTCGGCGTAACATCTCCCTAATGTAATAATGAGTGACCGTTTGTTGTAAATCAGCATTGTACTCACTCCTGGAGGATCTGAAGCCTCTCTCCTTTTCTGAACGGTAGGTCCTGGTCCGTGGTTGGTTTGAAGTCGTGCAGAGCAATGACAACGTCTTCGTCTGGAAGGGACAGGAATATGTGTTAAGGTGAAGTTTGCATAATATCAAGAAATAAGGGTTTTGTATCAACAAAACTCTGACAATAGTCGTCCTTGTAAAAGGGTTTGCAAAATGATGTTCTGAAACAGGTTGACAAATTATGTTCTGAAACAGGTTGACAATTGATGTTCTGAAACAGGTTGACAAATGATGTTCTGAAACAGGTTGACAAATGATGTTCTGAAACAGGTTGACAAATTATGTTCTGAAACAGGTTGACAAATTATTTTCTGAAACAGGTTGACAAATTATGTTCTGAAACAGGTTGACAAATGATGTTCTGAAACAGGTTGACAAATGATGTTCTGAAACAGGTTGACAAATTGTAACTTACCATTACCGGAGGCCTGTTCCGTATTGTGTGCCTGAGTGGAGAAAATATATTTGTGAGAATGATGAAGATGTCATAATATCATTATTCATAATTCATCTTTCATTATTCACCAAATAAATCTAGAAGAATCAGTAAACGTATTAATCCCTGATTCACATCTATGATGTCATAAAGGGGCAAAGCGTCAGATAAACGTCCTGTTTGGAGAAAGGGTGGAATGAAGTGTCCACTTCTGTTACTCTGTTGTCAAATCAGATCAAATGTCACATGCTCTGAATATGGTGAAATGCTTATTTTACAAGCCCTTTTAACCAACAATGCAGTTTTAAGAAAATAGAGTTAAGAAAATACTTACTAAATAAACTAAAACAAAATCAAACAACAATATTGAGGCTAAATTCAAGGGGTACTGGTAACAATTCAATGTACGGTAGGTGGGAGTAAAGGTTAGTGGAGGTCATTTGTGCATGTATGGTAGGTGGGGGTAAAGGTTAGTGGAGGTCATTTGTGCATGTATGGTAGGTGGGGGTAAAGGTTAGTGGAGGTCATTTGTGCATGTATGGTAGGTGGGGGTAAAGTGACTATGCATAGATAATAAAACAGCGAGTAGCAGCAGTGTAAAAACAAGGCCCTTAACCCACAATGCAGTTTTAAGAAAATTCCCCCCAAAAAGTAAGAGATAAGAATAACGAATAATTAAAGGACAGCAGTAAATAACAATAGTGGGGCGAAATACAGGGAGTACCAGTACAGAGTCAATGTGGAGGCTATATACAGAGGGTACCAGTACAGAGTCAATGTGGAGGCTATATACAGAGGGTACCAGTACAGAGTCAATGTGGAGGCTATATACAGAGGGTACCAGTACAGAGTCAATGTGGAGGCTATATACAGAGGGTACCAGTACAGAGTCAATGTGGAGGCTATATACAGGGGGTACCAGTACAGAGTCAATGTGGAGGCTATATACAGAGGGTACCAGTACAGAGTCAATGTGGAGGCTATATACAGGGGGTACCAGTACAGAGTCAATGTGGAGGCTATATACAGGGTATTACGGTACAGAGTCAATGTGGAGGCTATATACAGGGTATTACGGTACAGAGTCAATGTGGAAACTATATACAGGGGGTACCGGTACAGAGTCAATGTGGAGGCTATATACAGGGTATTACGGTACAGAGTCAATGTGGAGACTATATACAGGGGGTACCGGTACAGAGTCAATGTGGAGGCTATATACAGGGGGTACCGGTACAGAGTCAATGTGGAGGCTATATACAGGGGGTACCGGTACAGAGTCAATGTGGAGGCTATATACAGGGGCTACCGGTACAGAGTCAATGTGGAGGCTATATACAGGGGGTACCAGTACAAAGTCAATGTGGAGGCTATATACAGGGGGTACCAGTACAGAGTCAATGTGGAGGCTATATACAGGGGGTACCAGTACAGAGTCAATGTGGAGGCTATATACAGGGGGTACCAGTACAGAGTCAATGTGGAGGCTATATACAGGGGGTACCAGTACAGAGTCAATGTGGAGGCTATATACAGGGGGTACCGGTACAGAGTCAATGTGGAGGCTATATACAGGGGGTACCGGTACAGAGTCAATGTGGAGGCTATATACTGGGGGTACCGGTACAGAGTCAATGTGGAGGCTATATACAAGGGGTACCGGTACAGAGTCAATGTGGAGGCTATATACAGGGGGTACCAGTACAGAGTCAATGTGGAGGCTATATACAGGGGGTACCAGTACAGAGTCAATGTGGAGGCTATATACAGGGGGTACCGGTACAGAGTCAATGTGGAGGCTATATACAGGGGGTACCGGTACAGAGTCAATGTGGAGGCTATATACAGGGTATTACGGTACAGAGTCAATGTGGAGGCTATATACAGGGTGTTACGGTACAGAGTCAATGTGGAGGCTATATACAGGGTATTACGGTACAGAGTCAATGTGGAAACTATATACAGGGGGTACCGGTACAGAGTCAATGTGGAGGCTATATACAGGGTATTACGGTACAGAGTCAATGTGGAGACTATATACAGGGGGTACCGGTACAGAGTCAATGTGGAGGCTATATACAGGGGGTACCGGTACAGAGTCAATGTGGAGGCTATATACAGGGGGTACCGGTACAGAGTCAATGTGGAGGCTATATACAGGGGCTACCGGTACAGAGTCAATGTGGAGGCTATATACAGGGGGTACCAGTACAAAGTCAATGTGGAGGCTATATACAGGGGGTACCAGTACAGAGTCAATGTGGAGGCTATATACAGGGGGTACCAGTACAGAGTCAATGTGGAGGCTATATACAGGGGGTACCAGTACAGAGTCAATGTGGAGGCTATATACAGGGGGTACCAGTACAGAGTCAATGTGGAGGCTATATACAGGGGGTACCGGTACAGAGTCAATGTGGAGGCTATATACAGGGGGTACCGGTACAGAGTCAATGTGGAGGCTATATACTGGGGGTACCGGTACAGAGTCAATGTGGAGGCTATATACAGGGGGTACCGGTACAGAGTCAATGTGGAGGCTATATACAGGGGGTACCAGTACAGAGTCAATGTGGAGGCTATATACAGGGGGTACCAGTACAGAGTCAATGTGGAGGCTATATACAGGGGGTACCGGTACAGAGTCAATGTGGAGGCTATATACAGGGGGTACCGGTACAGAGTCAATGTGGAGGCTATATACTGGGGGTACCGGTACAGAGTCAATGTGGAGGCTATATACAGGGGGTACCGGTACAGAGTCAATGTGGAGACTATATACAGGGGGTACCGGTACAGAGTCAATGTGGAGGCTATATACAGGGTATTACGGTACAGAGTCAATGTGGAGACTATATACAGGGGGTACCGGTACAGAGTCAATGTGGAGGCTATATACAGGGGGTACCGGTACAGAGTCAATGTGGAGGCTATATACAGGGGGTACCGGTACAGAGTCAATGTGGAGGCTATATACAGGGGGTACCGGTACAGAGTCAATGTGGAGGCTATATACAAGGGGTACCAGTACAGAGTCAATGTGGAGGCTATATACAGGGGGTACCAGTACAGAGTCAATGTGGAGGCTATATACAGGGGGTACCAGTACAGAGTCAATGTGGAGGCTATATACAGGGGGTACCAGTACAGAGTCAATGTGGAGGCTATATACAGGGGGTACCGGTACAGAGTCAATGTGGAGGCTATATACAGGGGGTACCGGTACAGAGTCAATGTGGAGGCTATATACTGGGGGTACCGGTACAGAGTCAATGTGGAGGCTATATACAGGGGGTACCGGTACAGAGTCAATGTGGAGGCTATATACAGGGGGTACCGGTACAGAGTCATGTGGAGGCTATATACAGGGGGTACCAGTACAGAGTCAATGTGGAGGCTATATACAGGGGGTACCAGTACAGAGTCAATGTGGAGGCTATATACAGGGGGTACCGGTACAGAGTCAATGTGGAGGCTATATACAGGGGGTACCGGTACAGAGTCAATGTGGAGGCTATATACTGGGGGTACCGGTACAGAGTCAATGTGGAGGCTATATACAGGGGGTACCGGTACAGAGTCAATGTGGAGGCTATATACAGGGGGTACCGGTACAGAGTCAATGTGGAGGCTATATACAGGGGGTACCAGTACAGAGTCAATATGGAGGCTATATACAGGGGGTACCAGTACAGAGTCAATGTCTGGGGGCTCCGGTGTTGAGGTAATTGAGATAATATGTACATGTAGGTAGAGTGTCTGGGGGCTCCGAGTGTCTTCCCCCAGACGCTCCGAGTGTAGAGTGTCTGGGGGCTCCGAGTGTCCCCCAGACACTCTGTGGGCTCTCAATGTCTGGGGGCTCCGGTGTTGAGGTAATTGAGATAATATGTACATGTAGGTAGAGTTATTAAAGTGACTATGCAGAGATAATAACAGAGAGTAGCAGCAGCGCAGAAGGGGGGACAATGCAAGTAGTCTGGGTAGCCATGTGACTAGATGTTCAGGAGTCTTATGGCTTGGGGGTAGAAGCTGTTTAGAAGCCTTTTGGACCTAGACTTGGTGCTCCTGTACCGCTTGCCGTAAGGTAGCAGGGAGAACAGTCTATGACTAGGGTGGATGGAGTCTTTGACAATTTTTAGGGCCTTCCTCTGACACCGCCTGGTATAGAGGTCATGGATGGCAGGGAGCTTGGCCCCAGTGATGTACTGGACCGTTCGCATACCTTCTTCATGGCTACAGATGTGATTGCTATGGGTCGGTAGTCGTTTAGGCAGGTTACCTTAGTGTTCTTGGGCACAGGCACTATGGTGGTCTGCTTAAAACATGTTGGTATTACAGACTCGGACAGGGAGAGGTTGATAATGTCAGTGAAGACACTAGACAGTTGGTCAGTGCATTCTGACAGTACACATCCTGGTAATAGGTCTGGCCCTGCGGCCTTCTGATTGTTGACCTGTTTAAAGGTCTTACTCACATCGGCTGGGTGTATATAGGTACTCACAGTGTGGTTGGAGGTGTTAGGTGTATATAGGTACTCACAGTGTGGTTGGAGGTGTTGGGTGTATATAGGTACTCACAGTGTGGTTGGATGTGTTAGGTGTATATAGGTACTCACAGTGTGGTTGGAGGTGTTGGGTGTATATAGGTACTCACAGTGTGGTTGGTGGAGTTGGTGGTTTGAGAGCCTTTCCCTGGGTGGTTGGAGGTGTTGGGTGTATATAGGTACTCACAGTGTGGTTGGAGGTGTTGGGTGTATATAAGTACTCACAGTGTGGTTGGAGGTGTTGGGTGTATATAGGTACTCACAGTGTGGTTGGTGGAGTTGGTGGTTTGAGAGCCTTTCCCTGGGTGGTTGGAGGTGTTGGGTGTATATAGGTACTCACAGTGTGGTTGGAGGTGTTGGGTGTATATAGGTACTCACAGTGTGGTTGGAGGTGTTAGGTGTATATAGGTACTCACAGTGTGGTTGGAGGTGTTGGGTGTATATAGGTACTCACAGTGTGGTTGGAGGTGTTGGGTGTATATAGGTACTCACAGTGTGGTTGGAGGTGTTGGGTGTATATAGGTACTCACAGTGTGGTTGGTGGAGTTGGTTGTTTGAGAGCCTTTCCCTGGGTGGTTGGAGGTGTTGGGTGTATATAGGTACTCACAGTGTGGTTGATGGAGTTGGTGGTTTGAGAGCCTTTCCCTGGGTGGTCGGAGGTGTTGGGTGTATATAGGTACTCACAGTGTGGTTGGTGGAGTTGGTGGTTTGAGAGCCTTTCCCTGGGTGGTGGATGTCATCTTTCTGACGTTTCTGACCACTGCAGCTGGAACCCATCCTTTATAATGGTCTGATCCACACCAGTGTCTCTAGGGTCATGCCCTGGGCTGAAAATTAACACATCAATTAATCGATCGATCGATCAATCCATCAATCGATCAAATCAATCAATCAAATCAAATAAATTCATGTAACTTTCCCCAGAGGAGTGAAATTTGATTTGTGAAAAGTGGAAACATTATAAAAAAAAAAAAAAAAAACAGAGTCCCAGAGTGTATCTATTACCCTCTGGGATTCAGTAAACTGAAATATTAAATTCACAGTCGGTCAGTTTGTGGATAGAACACCGAAAGCTAACATTATGTATCAGAACAGTTGCCAGTTCATCTTTAGGAACTGTTTACTGCCTGTAGCGTTCTGTATACACCTATGTCAAAGGAAGCTGTAGAAGGATCTGAGATGTAGGCTGCCATCTGAGGTGGCACCCTATTCCCTAGTGCACTACTGTCAGTATGGGCCCTGGACAAAACTAGTGCACTATTTCGGGCATAGGGTGCCATGTGTGACACGACTCGGTTTACACTCTACAAGGTGTTGAAAAGTGTTTCCACAGGGATGCTGGTCTCATGTCGACGCCAACGCTTCCCACAGTTGTGTCAAGTTGGCTGGATGTCCTTTGGGTGGTGGACCAATTATTGATACACACGCGGGAAACTGTTGAGCGTTCTTGTTGTTGCAGTTCTTGACACACTCAAACCGGTACGCCTTGCACCTACTGCCCCCTTGTTCAAAGACGCTTAAATATTTTTTGCCTTGCCCATTCACCCTCTGAATGGCACACGTACGCAATCCATGTCTCAGTTGTCTCAAGGCATAAACATCCTTATTTAACCTGTCTCCTCCTGTAGATTTAACAGGTGACATCAATAAGGAATCATAGCTTTCACCTGGATTCACCTGGTCAGTCTGTCATAATGTTTTGTGCAATATGATGCTTTAAAATATATAACATGATATCAGATCAAAAAAAGAAAATATAATTTTTACAAACAACACTAAAACACAATTTCAGTTAGCTACAATATGAATTATTATGATTTATTCTTAAATACCTTGGAACTTGGTCTTCACTTGTGTCATCAAAAGCATTCCAGTTTGAAGTGTCTGCTATTTCCTTATTCAACTCTCTCTCTCTCTCTCTCTCTCTCTCTCTCTCTCTCTCTCTGTCTCTCTCTCTCTCTCTCTCTCTCTCTCTCTCATAACTCAAACCTTCAGAAGACACAAACACACAAACACACTGTTGAGCGCCCTGTGTCTATCCTTAGGGACAACATCAGTTGAACTAGATTAGACAGTAGTTGTTGTGTTTATTTATACTGATGGCCCACTCCCTTTCCTGCATTGGAATGGCCACATTGTGTGTGTGTGTGTGTGTGTGTGTTCGTGTGTGTGTGTGTGTGTGTGTGTGTGTGTGTGTGTGTGTGTGTGTGTGTGTGTGTGTGTGTGTGTGTGTGTGTGTGTGTGTGTGTGTGTGTGTGTGTGTGTGTGTGTGTGTGTGCGTGCGTGCGTGCGTGTGTGTGTGTGTGCTTGCTTGCGGGCGTCTCTGTGCATTGACGGTTTGCAGTGGTCATAATTGACTCGTTGACTACAATAACAATTATATTAGACTACTGATTTCTGTGTCTGATTTCTGTTATTAGGTGTTTGTGTGGAGGTGGGGATATAAATACTAGTTTCTGTACTTCAACAGGATCTGCTATAGGATGTTGTTTACTAGCCAACAGTAATGCATTTCCTGATTGGGCTATTAAACTGTTCAAATCTGGTACTAGGGTATCTGGTACTAATCTGGTACCAGTAATCTGGTACTAATCTGGTACTAGGGACAGCTAGGGTCCTGTCTCAGACAGGTACTATTGCTAGGGTCCTGTCTCAGACTGGTACTGTAAATAGGGTCCTGTCTCAGACTGGTACTGTAAATAGGGTCCTGTCTCAGACTGGTACTGTAAATAGGATCCTGTCTCAGACTGGTACTGTAAATAGGGTCCTGTCTCAGACTAGTACTGTTAATAGGGTCCTGTCTCAGA
>NC_034194.2:43788901-43798901 GCF_002021735.2 Oncorhynchus kisutch
ATATGCACCCTGGCCCTGATTCTACATCTGTCTTAATATGCACCCTGGCCCTGATTCTACATCTGTCTTAATATGCACCCTGGCCCTGATTCTACATCTGTCTTAATATGCACCTTGGCCCTGATTCTACATCTGTCTTAATATGCACCCTGGCCCTGATTCTACATCTGTCTTAATATGCACCCTGGCCCTGATTCTACATCTGTCTTAATATGCACCTTGGCCCTGATTCTACATCTGTCTTAATATGCACCCTGGCCCTGATTCTACATCTGTCTTAATATGCACCCTGGCCCTGATTCTACATCTGTCTTAATATGCACCCTGGCCCTGATTCTACATCAGTCTTAATATGCACCCTGGCCCTGATTCTACATCTGTCTTAATATGCACCCTGGCCCTGATTCTACATCTGTCTTAATATGCACCCTGGCCCTGATTCTACATCTGTCTTAATATGCACCCTGGCCCTGATTCTACATCTGTCTTAATATGCACCTTGGCCCTGATTCTACATCTGTCTTAATATGCACCCTGGCCCTGATTCTACATCTGTCTTAATATGCACCCTGGCCCTGATTCTACATCTGTCTTAATATGCACCCTGGCCCTGATTCTACATCTGTCTTAATATGCACCCTGGCCCTGATTCTACATCTGTCTTAATATGCACCCTGGCCCTGATTCTACATCTGTCTTAATATGCACCCTGGCCCTGATTCTACATCTGTCTTAATATGCACCTTGGCCCTGATTCTACATCTGTCTTAATATGCACCCTGGCCCTGATTCTACATCTGTCTTAATATGCACCCTGGCCCTGATTCTACATCTGTCTTAATATGCACCCTGGCCCTGATTCTACATCTGTCTTAATATGCACCCTGGCCCTGATTCTACATCTGTCTTAATATGCACCTTGGCCCTGATTCTACATCTGTCTTAATATGCACCCTGGCCCTGATTCTACATCTGTCTTAATATGCACCCTGGCCCTGATTCTACATCTGTCTTAATATGCACCCTGGCCCTGATTCTACATCTGTCTTAATATGCACCCTGGCCCTGATTCTACATCTGTCTTAATATGCACCCTGGCCCTGATTCTACATCTGTCTTAATATGCACCCTGGCCCTGATTCTACATCTGTCTTAATATGCACCCTGGCCCTGATTCTACATCTGTCTTAATATGCACCCTGGCCCTGATTCTACATCTGTCTTAATATGCACCCTGGCCCTGATTCTACATCTGTCTTAATATGCACCCTGGCCCTGATTCTACATCTGTCTTAATATGCACCCTGGCCCTGATTCTACATCTGTATTAATATGCACCCTGGCCCTGATTCTACATCTGTCTTAATATGCACCCTGGCCCTGATTCTACATCTGTCTTAATATGCACCCTGGCCCTGATTCTACATCTGTCTTAATATGCACCCTGGCCCTGATTCTACATCTGTCTTAATATGCACCCTGGCCCTGATTCTACATCTGTCTTAATATGCACCCTGGCCCTGATTCTACATCTGTCTTAATATGCACCCTGGCCCTGATTCTACATCTGTCTTAATATGCACCCTGGCCCTGATTCTACATCTGTCTAATATGCACCCTGGCCCTGATTCTACATCTGTCTTAATATGCACCCTGGCCCTGATTCTACATCTGTCTTAATATGCACCCTGGCCCTGATTCTACATCTGTCTTAATATGCACCCTGGCCCTGATTCTACATCTGTCTTAATATGCACCCTGGCCCTGATTCTACATCTGTCTTAATATGCACCCTGGCCCTGATTCTACATCTGTCTTAATATGCACCCTGGCCCTGATTCTACATCTGTCTTAATATGCACATTGGCATAGTTTCTACATCTGTCTTAATATGCACCTTGGCATAGATTCTACATCTGTCTTAATATGCACCTTGGCATAGATTCTACATCTGTCTTAATATGCACCTTGGCATAGATTCTACATCTGTCTTAATATGCACCCTGGCCCTGATTCTACATCTGTCTTAATATGCACCTTGGCCCTGATTCTACATCTGTCTTAATATGCACCTTGGTATAGATTCTACATCTGTCTTAATATGCACATTGGCCCTGATTCTACATCTGTCTTAATATGCACCTTGGCCCTGATTCTACATCTGTCTTAATATGCACCTTGGCATAGATTCTACATCTGTCTTAATATGCACCCTGGCCCTGATTCTACATCTGTCTTAATATGCACCTTGGTATAGATTCTACATCTGTCTTAATATGCACCTTGGTATAGATTCTACAAATGTCTTAATATGCACCCTGGCATAGATTCTACATCTGTCTTAATATGCACATTGGCATAGTTTCTACAAATGTCTTAATATGCACCCTGGCCCTGATTCTACATCTGTCTTAATATGCACCTTGGTATAGATTCTACATCTGTCTTAATATGCACCTTGGTATAGATTCTACAAATGTCTTAATATGCACCCTGGCATAGATTCTACATCTGTCTTAATATGCACATTGGCATAGTTTCTACATCTGTCTTAATATGCACCTTGGCCCTGATTCTACATCTGTCTTAATATGCACCTTGGCCCTGATTCTACATCTGTCTTAATATGCACCTTGGCATAGATTCTACATCTGTCTTAATATGCACCTTGGTATAGATCCTACATCTGTCTTAATATGCACATTGGCATAGTTTCTACATCTGTCTTAATATGCACCTTGGCCCTGATTCTACATCTGTCTTAATATGCACCTTGGCCCTGATTCTACATCTGTCTTAATATGCACCTTGGCATAGATTCTACATCTGTCTTAATATGCACCTTGGTATAGATCCTACATCTGTCTTAATATGCACCTTGGCATAGATTCTACATCTGTATTAATATGCACCTTGGCATAGATTCTACATCTGTCTTAATAGGCACCTTGGCATAGATTCTACATCTGTCTTAATATGCACCCTGGCACAGATTCTACATCTGTCTTAATATGCACCCTGGCCCTGATTCTACATCTGTCTTAATATGCACCTTGGCCCTGATTCTACATCTGTCTTAATATGCACCCTGGCCCTGATTCTACATCTGTCTTAATATGCACCCTGGCCCTGATTCTACATCTGTCTTAATATGCACCCTGGCCCTGATTCTACATCTGTCTTAATATGCACCCTGGCCCTGATTCTACATCTGTCTTAATATGCACCCTGGCCCTGATTCTACATCTGTCTTAATATGCACCCTGGCCCTGATTCTACATCTGTCTTAATATGCACCTTGGCCCTGATTCTACATCTGTCTTAATATGCACCCTGGCCCTGATTCTACATCTGTCTTAATATGCACCCTGGCCCTGATTCTACATCTGTCTTAATATGCACCCTGGCCCTGATTCTACATCTGTCTTAATATGCACCTTGGCCCTGATTCTACATCTGTCTTAATATGCACCCTGGCCCTGATTCTACATCTGTCTTAATATGCACCCTGGCCCTGATTCTACATCAGTCTTAATATGCACCCTGGCCCTGATTCTACATCTGTCTTAATATGCACCCTGGCCCTGATTCTACATCTGTCTTAATATGCACCCTGGCCCTGATTCTACATCTGTCTTAATATGCACCTTGGCCCTGATTCTACATCTGTCTTAATATGCACCCTGGCCCTGATTCTACATCTGTCTTAATATGCACCCTGGCCCTGATTCTACATCTGTCTTAATATGCACCCTGGCCCTGATTCTACATCTGTCTTAATATGCACCCTGGCCCTGATTCTACATCTGTCTTAATATGCACCCTGGCCCTGATTCTACATCTGTCTTAATATGCACCCTGGCCCTGATTCTACATCTGTCTTAATATGCACCTTGGCCCTGATTCTACATCTGTCTTAATATGCACCCTGGCCCTGATTCTACATCTGTCTTAATATGCACCCTGGCCCTGATTCTACATCTGTCTTAATATGCACCCTGGCCCTGATTCTACATCTGTCTTAATATGCACCCTGGCCCTGATTCTACATCTGTCTTAATATGCACCTTGGCCCTGATTCTACATCTGTCTTAATATGCACCCTGGCCCTGATTCTACATCTGTCTTAATATGCACCCTGGCCCTGATTCTACATCTGTCTTAATATGCACCCTGGCCCTGATTCTACATCTGTCTTAATATGCACCCTGGCCCTGATTCTACATCTGTCTTAATATGCACCCTGGCCCTGATTCTACATCTGTCTTAATATGCACCCTGGCCCTGATTCTACATCTGTCTTAATATGCACCCTGGCCCTGATTCTACATCTGTCTTAATATGCACCCTGGCCCTGATTCTACATCTGTCTTAATATGCACCCTGGCCCTGATTCTACATCTGTCTTAATATGCACCCTGGCCCTGATTCTACATCTGTCTTAATATGCACCCTGGCCCTGATTCTACATCTGTATTAATATGCACCCTGGCCCTGATTCTACATCTGTCTTAATATGCACCCTGGCCCTGATTCTACATCTGTCTTAATATGCACCCTGGCCCTGATTCTACATCTGTCTTAATATGCACCCTGGCCCTGATTCTACATCTGTCTTAATATGCACCCTGGCCCTGATTCTACATCTGTCTTAATATGCACCCTGGCCCTGATTCTACATCTGTCTTAATATGCACCCTGGCCCTGATTCTACATCTGTCTTAATATGCACCCTGGCCCTGATTCTACATCTGTCTAATATGCACCCTGGCCCTGATTCTACATCTGTCTTAATATGCACCCTGGCCCTGATTCTACATCTGTCTTAATATGCACCCTGGCCCTGATTCTACATCTGTCTTAATATGCACCCTGGCCCTGATTCTACATCTGTCTTAATATGCACCCTGGCCCTGATTCCACATCTGTCTTAATATGCACCCTGGCCCTGATTCTACATCTGTCTTAATATGCACCCTGGCCCTGATTCTACATCTGTCTTAATATGCACATTGGCATAGTTTCTACATCTGTCTTAATATGCACCTTGGCATAGATTCTACATCTGTCTTAATATGCACCTTGGCATAGATTCTACATCTGTCTTAATATGCACCTTGGCATAGATTCTACATCTGTCTTAATATGCACCCTGGCCCTGATTCTACATCTGTCTTAATATGCACCTTGGCCCTGATTCTACATCTGTCTTAATATGCACCTTGGTATAGATTCTACATCTGTCTTAATATGCACATTGGCCCTGATTCTACATCTGTCTTAATATGCACCTTGGCCCTGATTCTACATCTGTCTTAATATGCACCTTGGCATAGATTCTACATCTGTCTTAATATGCACCCTGGCCCTGATTCTACATCTGTCTTAATATGCACCTTGGTATAGATTCTACATCTGTCTTAATATGCACCTTGGTATAGATTCTACAAATGTCTTAATATGCACCCTGGCATAGATTCTACATCTGTCTTAATATGCACATTGGCATAGTTTCTACAAATGTCTTAATATGCACCCTGGCCCTGATTCTACATCTGTCTTAATATGCACCTTGGTATAGATTCTACATCTGTCTTAATATGCACCTTGGTATAGATTCTACAAATGTCTTAATATGCACCCTGGCATAGATTCTACATCTGTCTTAATATGCACATTGGCATAGTTTCTACATCTGTCTTAATATGCACCTTGGCCCTGATTCTACATCTGTCTTAATATGCACCTTGGCCCTGATTCTACATCTGTCTTAATATGCACCTTGGCATAGATTCTACATCTGTCTTAATATGCACCTTGGTATAGATCCTACATCTGTCTTAATATGCACATTGGCATAGTTTCTACATCTGTCTTAATATGCACCTTGGCCCTGATTCTACATCTGTCTTAATATGCACCTTGGCCCTGATTCTACATCTGTCTTAATATGCACCTTGGCATAGATTCTACATCTGTCTTAATATGCACCTTGGTATAGATCCTACATCTGTCTTAATATGCACCTTGGCATAGATTCTACATCTGTATTAATATGCACCTTGGCATAGATTCTACATCTGTCTTAATAGGCACCTTGGCATAGATTCTACATCTGTCTTAATATGCACCCTGGCACAGATTCTACATCTGTCTTAATATGCACCTTGGCATAGATTCTACATCTGTCTTAATATGCACCCTGGCACAGATTCTACATCTGTCTTAATATGCACCTTGGCATAGATTCTACGTCTGTCTTAA
Source organism: Oncorhynchus kisutch (assembly GCF_002021735.2). Classification (NCBI taxonomy): domain Eukaryota; kingdom Metazoa; phylum Chordata; class Actinopteri; order Salmoniformes; family Salmonidae; genus Oncorhynchus; species Oncorhynchus kisutch. The sequence goes on from NC_034194.2 coordinate 43,795,166, forward strand.
TATGCACCCTGGCACAGATTCTACATCTGTCTTAATATGCACCTTTAATTGATTCTACAAATGTCTGGAACTCTATTGAAGGGATTCTTCCAATAGAAATTCCATAATTCGGTGTTTAGTTGTTTGACACCACAAAACACTCCAGAATATCCCATTAAGTCTTCAATTGGTTTGAGCTCTGGTGACTGAGACGGCAATGGTGTATTGTTTACATAGTTTTCATACTCATCGAATCGTTCAGTGACCACTCGTGCCCTGTTGATGTGCGCATACACATCCTATGGGGGCGTAGCCATGGTAACCAAAATAACGGCCTGCCCAACATTTTTATGCATGACCCCAAGCATGATGGGATGTTAATTGATTAATTAAACTCAAGAACCACACCTCTGTGGAAGCACCTGCTTTCAATATACTTTGTATCCCTCGTTTACTTGTGTTTCCATTATTTCGGCAGTTACCTGTATCTATCACTCTCTTCCACATCTTGAACCCTTCATAGGCTCTGTTCCCTTCAATGGCACCCTATTTGGTGCTCTACTTTTGACCAGGAACCAATGGGCTCTGGTTAAAAGTAGCGCACTTTATAGGAAAAGTAGTGCACTATTTAGGGAATAAGGTGCCATTTGGGACAAAATCTTAATGAACCTTTTCATCCACTCTCAAGGTGGATTGTCTACCAAGAGAATTCTCTTCGATTATAATCACAGCCGTATATATCCCCCCCCAAGCAGACACATCGTTGGCTCTGAACGAACTTTATTTGACTCTTTGCAAACTGGAATCCATTTATCCGGAGGCTGCATTCATTGTAGCTGGGGATTTTAACAAGGCTAATCTGAAAACAAGACTCCCTAAATTTTATCAGCATATCGATTGCGCAACCAGGGGTGGAAAAACCTTGGATCATTGTTACTCTAACTTCCGCAACGCATATAAGGCCCTGCCCCGCCCTCCTTTCGGAAAAGCTGACCACGACTCCATTTTGTTGATCCCTGCCTACAGACAGAAACTAAAACAAGAGGCTCCCACGCTGAGGTCTGTCAAACGCTGGTCCGACCAAGCTGACTCCACACTCCAAGACTGCTTCCATCACGTGGACTGGGATATGTTTCGTATTGCGTCAGATAACAATATTGACGAATACGCTGATTCGGTGTGCGAGTTCATTAGAACGTGCGTTGAAGATGTCATTCCCATAGCAACGATTAAAACATTCCCTAACCAGAAACCGTGGATTGATGGCAGCATTCGCGTGAAACTGAAAGCGCGAACTACTGCTTTTAATCAGGGCAAGGTGACTGGTAACATGACCGAATACAAACAGTGCAGCTATTCCCTCAGCAAGGCTATCAAACAAGCTAAGCGTCAGTACAGAGACAAAGTAGAATCTCAATTCAACGGCTCAGACACAAGAGGCATGTGGCAGGGTCTACAGTCAATCACGGACTACAAGAAGAAATCCAGCCCAGTCACGGACCAGGATGTCTTGCTCCCAGGCAGACTAAATAACTTTTTTGCCCGCTTTGAGGACAATACAGTGCCACGGCCTGCAACGAAAACATGCGGACTCTCCTTCACTGCAGCCGAGGTGAGTAAAACATTTAAACGTGTTAACCCTCGCAAGGCTGCAGGCCCAGACGGCATCCCCAGCCGCGCCCTCAGAGCATGCGCAGACCAGCTGGCCGGTTTGTTTACGGACATATTCAATCAATCCCTATACCAGTCTGCTGTTCCCACATGCTTCAAGAGGGCCACCATTGTTCCTGTTCCCTAGAAAGCTAAGGTAACTGAGCTAAACGACTACCGCCCCGTAGCACTCACTTCCGTCATCATGAAGTGCTTTGAGAGACTAGTCAAGGACCATATCACCTCCACCATACCTGACACCCTAGACCCACTCCAATTTGCTTACCGCCCAAATAGGTCCACAGACGATGCAATCTCAACCACACTGCACACTGCCCTAACCCATCTGGACAAGAGGAATACCTATGTGAGAATGCTGTTCATCGACTACAGCTCGGCATTCAACACCATAGTACCCTCCAAGCTCGTCATCAAGCTCGAGACCCTGGGTCTCGACCCCGCCCTGTGCAACTGGGTACTGGACTTCCTGACGGGCCGCCCCCAGGTGGTGAGGGTAGGCAACAACATCTCCTCCCCGCTGATCCTCAACACTGGGGCCCCACAAGGGTGCGTTCTGAGCCCTCTCCTGTACTCCCTGTTCACCCACGACTGCGTGGCCACGCACGCCTCCAACTCAATCATCAAGTTTGCGGACGACACAACAGTGGTAGGCTTGATTACCAACAACGACGAGACGGCCTACAGGGAGGAGGGCCCTCGGAGTGTGGTGTCAGGAAAATAATCTCACACTCAACGTCAACAAAACTAAGGAGATGATTGTGGACTTCAGGAAACAGCAGAGGGAACATCCCCCTATCCACATCGATGGAACAGTAGTGGAGAGGGTAGCAAGTTTTAAGTTCCTCGGCATACACATCACAGACAAACTGAATTGGTCCACTCACACAGACAGCATCGTGAAGAAGGCACAGCAGCGCCTCTTCAACCTCAGGAGGCTGAAGAAATTCGTCTTGTCACCAAAAGCACTCACAAACTTCTACAGATGCACAATCGAGAGCATCCTGGCGGGCTGTATCACCGCCTGGTACGGCAACTGCTCCGCCCACAACCGTAAGGCTCTCCAGAGGGTAGTGAGGTCTGCACAACGCATCACCGGGGGCAAACTACCTGCCCTCCAGGACACCTACACCACCCGATGTTACAGGAAGGCCATAAAGATCATCAAGGATATCAACCACCCGAGCCACTGCCTGTTCACCCCGCTATCATCCAGAAGGCGAGGTCAGTACAGGTGCATCAAAGCTGGGACCGAGAGACTGAAAAACAGCTTCTATCTCAAGGCCATCAGACTGTTAAACAGCCACCACTAACATTGAGTGGCTGCTGCCAACACACTGACACTGACACTGACTCAACTCCAGCCACTTTAATAATGGGAATTGATGGGAAATGATGTAAATATATCACTAGCCACTTTAAACAATGCTACCTTATATAATGTTACTTACCCTACATTATCCATCTCATATGCATACGTATATACTGTACTCCATATCATCGACTGCATCCTTATGTAATACATGTATCACTAGCCACTTTAACTATGCCACTTTGTTTACATACTCATCTCATATGTATATACTGTACTCGATACCATCTACTGTATCTTGCCTATGCTGCTCTGTACCATCACTCATTCATATATCCTTATGTACATATTCTTTATCCCCTTACACTGTGTATAAGACAGTAGTTTTGGAATTGTTAGTTAGATTACTTGTTGGTTATTACTGCATTGTCAGAACTAGAAGCACAAGCATTTCGCTACACTCGTATTAACATCTGCTAACCATGTGTATGTGACAAATACAATTTGATTTGATTTGAAGAGATTACAATGGGATTCTGTAGGAAGCAGTACCTATACTCACCACAAGGTGGACTGAAGAGATTACAATGGGATTCAATAGGAAGCAGTACCTATACTCACCACAAGGTGGACTGAAGAGATTACAATGGGATTCAATAGGAAGCAGTACCTATACTCACCACAAGGTGGACTGAAGAGATTACAATGGGATTCAATAGGAAGCGGTACCTATACTCACCAAGAGGTGGACTGAAGAGATTACAATGGGATTCAATA
>NC_034194.2:43801401-43806401 GCF_002021735.2 Oncorhynchus kisutch
AACTTTTGATTTGTTTTTCCAAACGTCAGCCTATTCTCTGCGTGAATGGAACGTATAATTCACTATTTTAGGCACTTTTCTCTCTACGACCTTCTCTCCCGACCTTGAACTTAAGCATGATTAATAACTTGCTCTTCACCTGCTATTCGTTCTGGGAGATCTAAGAAATGAAGGCGTGTCTACAGATATGCCGTATTCTGAACTTTTGACTTAATTTATTATTGATTCCACCACCTTTATGTGAGAGGAAACCATGAATACGGCTGAGTTCCAAGTGTGGAAAAGGACATTGTGTGTAGGCTGAGTTCCAAGTGTGGAAAAGGACATTGTGTGTAGGCTGAGTTCCAAGTGTGGAAAAGGACATTGTGTGTAGGCTGAGTTCCAAGTGTGGAAAAGGACATTGTGTGTAGGCTGAGTTCCAAGTGTGGAAAAGGACATTGTGTGTAGGCTGAGTTCCAAGTGTGGAAAAGGACATTGTGTGTAGGCTGAGTTCCAAGTGTGGAAAAGGACATTGTGTGTAGGCTGAGTTCCAAGTGTGGAAAAGGACATTGTGTGTAGGCTGAGTTCCAAGTGTGGAAAAGGACATTGTGTGTAGGCTGAGTTCCAAGTGTGGAAAAGGACATTGTGTGTAGGCTGAGTTCCAAGTGTGGAAAAGCATCTACTTTATTTTGCCTGATAGAAATAACACCGTTCTCCATGTACCATAAATTATAAATTGACGAGAGCCATTGATAAGAGCTATATAAATGAGTAATCAGTTTGGATAAGGGGACTGTAAATAACACTACAGTGCCTTCAGGAAGTATTCACACCCCTTGACTGTTTCCTTAATTTGTTGTTGTTTACAGCCTGAATTTTAAAAAATGGATTAAATTAAGATTTGTGTCACTGGCCTACACACAATGTGCCCTATAATGTCAATGTGGAATTATATTTCTTGAAATTCTCACAAATTAACTACAAATTAAAAAGCTGAAATGTCTTGAGTCAATAAGTATTCAATCTCTTTGTTATGTCAAGCCTAAATAAGTTCAGGAGTAAACATGTGTTTTAACAAGACACATAATAAGATGCATGGACTCACTGTGTGTTCAATAATAGTGTTTAACATGATTTTTGAATGACTACCTCATCTCTGTACCCCACACATACAATTATCTGTAAGGTCCCTCAGTCAAGCAGTTAATTCCAAACACAGATTCAACCACAAAAACCAGGGAGGTTTTCCAAAGCCTCGTAAAGAAGAGCACCTACGGTAGATGGGCGAAAATAAAATAAATAACAGACATTAAATATCCCTTTGATCATGGTGAAGTTATTAATTACACTTTGGATGGTGTATTAATACACCCAGTCATTACAAAGATACAGGTGTCCTTCCTAACTCAGTTGCCGAAGAGGAAGGAAACCACTCAGGGATTTCACCATGAGGCCAATGGTGACTTTAAAACAGTTACAGAGTTAAATGGCTGTGATAGGAGAAAACTGAGGATGGATCAACAACATTGTAGTTACTCCACAAAACAAACCTAAATGACAAAGTCAAACGAAGGAAGCCTGTACAGAATATAAATATTCCAAAACACGCATCCTGTTTGCAACATGGCACTAAAGTAAAAATGCAAGAAGGCATTGTACATACTATACTGTGAAGCAGACCAGGGGGACCTAGGTGACCGTCCTCAGTGCCACACGGTCCATCAGAGTGACACCTACTATTTATGACACATCCCCTCAGGTAGGGACCAATGGGATTACTCAGTAAGAGGCACATCCATCAGCCTTGTCCAATGGGGCGCCTTGCCTGTGGCAGTGGCTCGCTATAGGTCTAGAAGGAAGTCACTCGTCCACCGACCCACACTAACAGGACAGGGGAGACTATTCACTAAACCTGAGAATAAGTACAGGCATGTCAAAGAAAGATGAATGTTCATTAAAACTGAGAACGTATTATGAGAACGTTCCGACTCAAATTCCCCATTTGAATGTACAGCTAGATATAAATGGAGAAAGAACTGTATGTGTATACAGTAAGCCTTTTTAAACTTCCAACATCAGGGTGATCAAATTAAGATCCTACACCTGTACATAGTTCTATATGCTATGAGATTCCATAGTGTTACATGGTCCTATATACTATGAGATTCCATAGTGTTACATGGTTCTATATACTATGAGATTCCATAGTGTTACATGGTTCTATATACTATGAGATTCCATAGTGTTACATGGTTCTATATACTATGAGATTCCATAGTGTTACATGGTCCTATATACTATGAGATTCCATAGTGTTACATGGTTCTATATACCATGAGATTCCATAGTGTTACATGGTTCTATATACTATGAGATTCCATAGTGTTACATGGTTCTATATACTATGAGATTCCATAGTGTTACATGGTTCTATATACTATGAGATTCCATAGTGTTACATGGTTCTATATACTATGATATTCCATAGTGTTACATGGTTCTATATACTATCAGATTCCAATGTGTTACATGGTTCTATATACATGATTCTATATACATGGTTCTATATACATGGTTCTATATACATGGTTCTATATACATGGTTCTATATACATGGTCCTATATACATGGTTCTATATACATGGTTCTATATACATGGTTCTATATACATGCTTCTATATACATGGTTCTATATACATGCTTCTATATACATGGTTCTATATACATGGTTCTATATACCATCAGATTCCATAGTGTTACATTGATTGATGTGATAGTCCATATTATTAATGGTTTACTGATTGTCACCTTGAAGGTTTTCTAGAAGGCCTTATTGATTGTGTCATGGGTGTCATAGAGGGATGTACAGTATTGAATATTTGGAGTGTTTTGTAGCTGTGGGATCCTTTTCTCTTGAAAAATGAGTCATAGGACAACAATAGGAAAACCATCAGGACAACCATAAATCACCCATAGATCAACCATAGATCACCCATAGATCAACCATAGAACACCCATAGGTCAGCCGTAAGACAACCATAGGACAACCATAGGTCAACCATAGATCAACCATAGGTCAATCATTGGACAACCATAGATCAACCATAGGTCAACCATAGGACAACCATAGGCCAGCCACAAGACAACCATAGATCAACCATAGGTCAACCATAGGACAACCATAGGACAACCATAGGCCAGCCGCAAGACAACCATAGATCAACCATAGATCAACCATAGATCAACCCTAGGACAACCATAGGACAACCATAGGCCAGCCGTAAGACAACCATAGATCAACCATAGATCTACCATAGATCAACCATAGGCCAACCATAGGACAACCATAGATCAACCGTAAGACAACCATAGATCAACCATAGGCCAACCATAGATCAACCATAGATCAACCATAGGACAACCATAGATCAACCATAGGTCAACCATAGGACAACCATAGGCCAGCCACAAGACAACCATAGATCAACCATAGGTCAACCATAGGACAACCATAGGCCAGCCACAAGACAACCATAGATCAACCATAGGTCAACCATAGGACAACCATAGGACAACCATAGGCCAGCCGCAAGACAACCATAGATCAACCATAGATCAACCATAGATCAACCCTAGGACAACCATAGGACAACCATAGGCCAGCCGTAAGACAACCATAGATCAACCATAGATCTACCATAGATCAACCATAGGCCAACCATAGGACAACCATAGATCAACCGTAAGACAACCATAGATCAACCATAGGCCAACCATAGATCAACCATAGATCAACCATAGGACAACCATAGATCAACCATAGATCAACCATAGGCAAACCATAGATCAACCATAGGCTAACCAAAGATCAACCATAGGCCAACCATAGATCAACCATAGGCCAACCATAGATCAACCATAGGCCAACCATAGATCAACCATAGGACAACCATAGATCAACCATAGATCAACCATAGATCAACCATAGATCAACCATAGGTCAACCATAAGACAACAATAGGACAAATAAATGAATGAGTAAAGAGAAAAGGACAAGAAATTAATGAATATTTGAATTAATTAATAAAAAATGAATCAAAAAATGAATAAAGAAGTCCTTTTCTTAAATATATTTTATTTCATAAACCATATCAGTACATGATTAACCATCATCAACTGTACAACTGAGAAAATATATGTTCATACAGGATACATACAGTACAGAAGAAGACACAGGGAAACATTCAATAACTTAATTTAATTTGATACAAACACTTAATCAAATATATTATATTTATATTTTCTTTTGTTTATATATATAGATATATATTGTGCCACTGTAACAATATAACTTTAGATCGCCCATACCTGGGCGTGAACCAGGGACCCTCTGCACACATCAACAACAGTCACCCTCGAAGCATCGTTACCCATCGCTCCACTTGCAGAGCAAGGGGAACCACTACTTCAAGGTCTCAGAGCAAGTGACGTCACCGATTGAAACGCTATTTAGCGAGCACCACCGCTAACTAGCTAGCCATTTCACATCCGTTACACCACTTGGTTTCTGATATCCTGTAGGTGCCGTGCCTTTTGGCTTTTCTACAATGGGAGAATCATGAACTCAGGGTGTTGTTGGTTCTCTAGGATTTTCTTAATATCTATCTTGGACTCAGGGTGTTGTTGGTTCTCTAGGATTTTCTTAATATCTATCTTGGACTCAGGGTGTTGTTGGTTCTCTAGGATTTTCTTAATATCTATCTTGGACTCAGGGTGTTGTTGGTTCTCTAGGTTTTTCTTAATATCTATCTTGGACTCAGGGTGTTGTTGGTTCTCTAGGTTTTTCTTAATATCTATCTTGGACTCAGGGTGTTGTTGGTTCTCTAGGATTTTCTTAATATCTATCTTGGACTCAGGGTGTTGTTGGTTCTCTAGGATTTTCTTAATATCTATCTTGGACTCAGGGTGTTGTTGGTTCTCTAGGTTTTTCTTAATATCTATCATGGACTCAGGGTGGTGTT